>NC_053390.1:411552726-411852726 GCF_905171765.1 Bufo bufo
CAGCATTGCATCAGTAGAAGAGGGCCGTCGCTTACTGAGTTCCTGGAACTTTCCTCTCCCTTCAGAAGAAGATCCCCTACCCGGGCCCCCTCGCCATTTAAATGAAGAGTGGCATGCAGTTGGTGCCAAAAGGGGTACCAAGCATTGAATACCTACAGTAATTTGTGCACTGGAGTGCATTCTAGTGCTTGGCATCAAACAGGACTAGTTCCCTATAAGTCCTAAGACCGGTTATTCACCATCATTGGTGATTATTCATTCCGGCTTGATTTGATGTATAGTTTGTTATATTTTTGTCTGTTTTGTTTGTTTTGTTTAATTTTCACTTGCCTTTACAGTCACGTATCAGATGGCATTAATGATTAGGATATTTAAGGAGTTGGGATCGGGCTCTTTATGGCATCTAGAGAGATTCAAGCAGGTACCCTTAGCCTTTTGACTTTCTCCCATGGTTCTTAAGCTGGTCTCTCTAAATGCCAAGGGACTAAATAGCCCTCAGAAGAGATCCTTCATGTGGTCAGAGGCCCTCGACCTCAAAGCAGATATATTGTGTGTGCAGGAATCTCACATAGTATGCAAGGATGCACATAGGATCAAACATCATCTATTCCCACATGTCGTACAGTCTCATTACCGTAAAAAGCAAAGAGGAGTCATACTGGCCTTTAGGAACACTATTGCCCTTTCAATCACTAACACCCTTACTGATAAGAATGGCAGATTCATCATTTTGACCTGCACTTTAAATAATATGGCATATACCATAGTAGCCGTTTATGCTCCGAATAGACATCAGCTGCACTTTCTTAATAAAGTATTAGCAAAAACGGCGAAACTGCGACAAGGCCATTTAATAATCTGTGGAGATTTTAACTTAGTGCCCGACACTGAGATGGATTCCTCAGCCAAGAATAGGGGCTCCTATCCCACTCTGAGTCCTCTTCTGAACCGGGAGGAGCTGTACGACGTGTGGAGAATTCACTATGCGTCTGAAAGAGACTATTCTTTTTTTTTTCTCCTGTGCATAATTCCTACTCCCGCATAGACCTCTTCCTAGTTAGTAGATCACTCCTCCAATTGTCCACGCAGTCTACGGTTGAAACAATAAAATGGTCTGATCACGCGGCTATATCTCTGTCAATACAAGAGACGTATAATATATGTGATACTCTCTGGCGCTGCAGTCCTTATATTGTTTCTAATCCAAAGTACAGGGCCGAAATTGATAAAGCACTAACCGATTATTTCGAGCTAAATGCGGGCTCAGTCTCTAATCCCTATAGCCTGTGGAATGCCCATAAGGCTTTCATAAGAGGTATATTTATCAAATTGGGTCACCAGGCAAAAAAACTAAGGGAACAAAAATTACATGACATTATGTCTCAGCTTACTTCTCTGGAATCCCTGAATAAATCCTCCCCGTCCGCAGAAAGATCTGCTCAAATACATGCCCTGAGAACACGACTTAGGGAGTGTCTCCTCTTTACATACGAGAAGAACCTGAGGGCCACTAAAGCCCGTTATTATTCGCAAGACAATAAAGCAGGTAAATTATTGGCCTGTCGCCTAAAAACTAGGGCAGCCAAAGCCAGAATCCCTTATTTGGTCCACCCGACAGACGGTCATAAGATTTATGATCCAAAAGCTATGGCAGATCAATTTGTTAAGTATTACTCAGCCCTATATAACTTAAAAGACTCTCCTGAGATAAACCCTACCCCGCCCCCTGAAATTGACGCATACTTAGAAAAATTAAACCTCCTGGCCCTAAGCGACCAGCAGAGGAGCAAATTGTCCCTCCCTATTAGCATCCCTGAGATTGTTAAAGCCATTTCCTCGCTCCACCCTCACAAATCCCCTGGCCCAGATGGTCTGTCCAATATCTATTACAGCACTTATCAGGACAAACTCATTCCCCACTTGTTAACGGTATATAACAAAGCATTTATAGAGGGTTCTTTCCCGGCCGAGATGTTGTCTGCAACAATTGTAGCCCTACCAAAGCCGGGCAAATCACCTGACAGACCCCAGAATTTCAGACCCATATCTCTGTTAAATACAGATCTGAAAATGTATGCCAAGATTCTGGCTACAAGACTATCAGATATTATACCAATCCTTACATCTTCGGACCAGACAGGATTTGTCAAGGGCAGGCAAATTACAGATAATTCTCGCAGAGTATTGAATATAATAGACATCATAAATCGTAGGGGGACCCAGGCGCTATTGGTGACCTTAGATGCAGAGAAGGCGTTCGACCGATTGAACTGGTCGTTCGCCTTCTCTGTGTTGGGAACAATGGGACTGGGTGGGGCATTCATCGATGCAACACGAGCCCTGTACTCCAACCCCTCAGCTAAGGTGTTTATCAATGGGGCCCTATCTTCATCATTTCCCTTAACTAATGGCACGCGTCAGGGGTGTCCTCTCTCACCCTTGATTTTTATTCTAGCGATGGAGCCCCTGGCCCAGGCCATTAGACTTAACCCAGAAGTACCTGGAATACAGATTGGGAAGACTAAACACTGCATTTCCATGTATGCAGACGATGTGCTTATGACATTATCATCACCTCATACTGCCCTCCCAGCAGTTCTTTCTACTATTAAAGAGTATGGTCGCCTATCATATTATAAGGTTAACGAATCCAAGTCCCAAATCCTCCCTCTAAACATAGGAAGAGACATGATAGACTCCTTAAAAGGTGCCTTCCCCTTCGATTGGAGAGGCGATAGCATAAAATACCTGGGCATGAATTTACCTCCAACCTTTTCTACTATGTTTAGTACCAATTATCTCCCCTTATTAGAGATGATCAAGCAAGACTTTGCCACATATAGCAAATCTGAAATATCATGGGTAGGCCGCATTGCGACCTTCCAAATGTTTATTTTACCTAAGCTTTTATTTATCTTTAGAATGGTTCCTATAAAAGTCCCCAACTTCTTTTTTAAAAAGGCACAAGGCCTACTCAGCTGCTTTGTATGGTCGGGAAGTAAACCCCGAATCGCAACTAGCACTCTCACAAAACATAAAACCAAAGGAGGTCTTAGCCTTCCAGATCTTAAGGATTACTTCCTGGCCACCCAAATACAGGCTTTGAAGAAATGGTGGATTATGGATGTTCAAACTCCCTGGGTACAAATTGAATCTACGTCAGCCCCTAACGGTCATTTAAAAACCCTCCTGATTAACAGCTTGAGTATCTCAGAGTATGTCTAGGGTTCAGCCTCTACCTCTCGTGATGAAGGCCTCAATCTACCATTGGTGTTTCTTTCACAGTAAATGTGCTCCAGTTCCGGTCTCATTGCTAGATTTATCACCTTTACAGCTAGTGGAATTACATATTCCGGAGTTAGATTTATCTCCATGGGGCCCCTTAGGTATCAACACACTGAGTCAACTATACAGCAATGGATCCTTAAAGTCCTTTGGTGAACTCCAGGAGGAATTTATGATCCCTAGAGGAGATTTCTTTAAATACCTACAGGTCCGGCATCTTTTACAATCAGTATCTCCTTACCAAGTGATAGCGTACAAGGGAGTCTTTGAAATGTGGGCCTTACCAAAAAGACCGGATAGAAAGGAGGGAATAAGATTTCTATACCAAGCTATAGGCATGAAATCCACTTTTACCAAATCTGCACCACTTCTGGCATGGGACAAGGAACTGGAAGCAATTATACCTGAGGTTGATTGGATAGAGACATTCAAATTCATCTCCAAAACCTTTCATAGCACATCTTTATATGAGGCTGCTATAAAGTCATGTTTAAGATGGTACTACACCCCTGACAGATTGAGCAGAATCTATCCTGGTACATCGCATCTCTGTTGGCGTGGATGTGGACACAAAGGTACACTGCTACATATCCTTTGGGGGTGCCCGTTGATTTCAAAGATTTGGTCGGACATATTTGAAGTTGCCTCTAGTTTTTGTGGTATTGCAGTTAACAAAAATGTGAACACTGCTCTCTTTTTCAAGGGTATACAAACTATTCCACCCAGGAGCAGAATTCCGGTGGCACACCTGCTACTTGTGACTAAATTAGCTCTGACCAAATATTGGAAATCGGTAACCGTCCCCTCTGAGGCTGAAATACTTGCCAGAGTCCAAAATAACTGTACTTATGAAAAAGTAATGGCATACAAAGATCATAGAGTCGATAAATTCTTGTATCAATGGGAGCTATGGATGTTATTCATGCCCAGGCCGTCAAACCAACCTTATGATATGTCTATCTAAAGCTGTCTGATCATTATACTACTGTAATGTGGTATTAGCAACAAGGCAATATTTATTCTTTGTTTTTATCTTTTATCTTTTATTTCACTTTCTTTCTTTCTTTCTTTTCTTTCGAGTTTGTGTCATTATAAGTGTGTGTTATCATATGTCCATATAGCACTGGCTTACATGTGTTGATACTGGACACATAATCTATAATATTACCATCTATGAGCTTCATTTGTATCATCGACTATCTAGATTGTATTATTATTGTAATGGATGGTATGCATCTTCTGTATTGTTTAAAATTTTCAATAAAAATGATTGAAACAAAAAAATATTGAATTTTGTTTGGCTGTTAACCATCGATGTGTTAAAGAAAAAATTGGATTAAAATGGAAAAATCGGCCAAAAAAGTGAAATTTAAAAATTTGATCTCCATTTTCCTTTAATTCTTGTGGAACGCCTAAAGGGTTAACAAAGTTTGTAAAATCGGTTTTGAATACCTTGAGGGGTGTAGTTTCTACAATGGGGTCATTTATGGGGGTATCCACTATGTAGGCCCCACAAAGTGACTTCAGACCTGAACTGGTCCTTAAAAAGTGGGTTTTGGCAATTTTCTTAAAAATTTGAAGAATTGCTTCTAAACTTCTAAGCCTTCTAACAACCTAAAAAAATAAAATGACATTTCCAAAATGATGCCAACATAAAGTAGACATATGGGGAATGTTAAGTAATAAATATTTTATGAGGTATCACTTTCTGTTTTAAAAGCAGAGAAATTGAAATTTCGAAAATTGCAAATTTTTCAATTTTTGGGTAAATTTGGGATTTTTTCATAAATAAAGGTGAAATATTTTTACTCAAATTTATGACTATCATGAAGTACAATGTGTCACGAGAAAACAATCTCTGAATGACTTGGATAAATAAAGGCGTTCCAAAGTTATTACCACATAAAGTGAGATATGTCAGTTTTGCAAAATTAGGCCTGGTCAGGAAGGGGGCAAATGGCCCAGATGGCAAGTGGTTAACACTTACCTTTACAGCTAGTGAAAAAGTCAGGAAACAATGGAGGGGAGGTGACCACATAGCGTGTATGTCACAAAGAGAATCCAGAAGAATCTTTGAGTTTGATACGCTAATTTCAAATAGTTTAAATGCAGAAATTGAACTTTTTGGATTTCTGTAGCTTTGGGATGGGTGCCCTTCACGGACGCGACATCGAGATCCGGCTGTTTACCAGCACCTCGATCTCACATCCCTGTGAGGCCCCCATCCCTTTACCTTCTGATCTTTATCCATCTTTAGATCTCGGTCCATCAAAACGGAATGCTTAAGAAAATAAAAATGTAAAACCAAAATTATTGGATACATAGAAATTTAAATAATTAATAGATAACATCTCTTGCTGCATTATAGAAAAAAAGAAACAAAGAGAAAAAAAGGAAAAGTTAAAAACCCTAAATTTCATGTCCTCAATGTTAGTTAATAGAAAACTTGTTCTATTTGTAAACAAACGCAAGGAAAACGCACCAGAGACGCTGGTGTGTTTTTTGCTGTATGCTTTAGTAACAAGTAAATGAATACTTGGCTATTAAGAATATGTCTCCAAAACTTGCAAACAATATATTGAGATTGTCAATGTCATGTCCTCAATGTTAGTTAATAGGAAACTTGTTCTTTTTCTAAGAAACACATGGAAAACGCAGGTGCATTTTTTGCTGTATGCTTTAATAATAAGTAAATTAATACTGGTCTATTAAGAATATAGCTCCAAAATGTACAAACAATATATTGAGATTAACGATATATCTTATATGTTCCTTATTTATTATTACTGCTTTTTGGTTATATAATATATAGTATTATAATTTATAATAAAATATTATTATATGCAAGTTATAATGTCGACATCAGACTGAGGATCCTTCCCATATTCTGGACCCTCTGTGAATATGAGATTGAGGATCAATTTCACATTTTTATTGGACCCTATAGAGAAGCCCCGTTCTATACAATAGCAAAGTATAAATAGCAGAGGTTAATGGATTACACACAGAAACACTGAAAAAGGAGATGGTAGCTCCCAAACGCGTTTTGTAAAATTAATGTAGTCCAAAAGGATCCCCTGAGACACTACAGTTGACATATACAAGTGGAAACCCAAATCGCTGAATACAACGTTCGGGGTAGCTTGGCAAATAGTGCGCCATTCCAGAGAATAAGCGAGGAGATCAAACATGTGGGACGCCACGTGGGATGCCAAGTAAAGAGGACTTGCACAACTCGACATACGGGGAACCAGGAGATTCGGCTGAGGGCACGAAACATCGCTCACACAGGTGCACAGATGGCTGGTCCTGGAAAGACGTCGATGTGGTAAGGTTGAGCTGCTAGCAGCAAAAGAAAGTTATATATTATATATATGCGCATTCATATTATACTGACAATATTCACCCTGAGTAAATTCTCATCCATAACGCTATACAGATGATTTGAACAGATGAGAAATAATATGCACTTTAGTAGGGGAATAACAAATATTGAATATCATGATAATTATGAACATTGATTCCTGAATGAAATTAAGAATATAATCTGGATCAAGTAACATTATTAATCATTTACTTTTATTTTAATCATGAACACTGATTATTGGATGAATTATAAATAGGAATTTATCAATATTTGGATCAACTACTATAATTAATTTCTTCTGGACTGAGTAATACTACTAATCATCTAATACCTGGATTATACAAACCAGATTCCAAAAAAGTTGGGACACTATACAAATCGTGAATAAAAACTGAATGCAATGATGTGGAGGTGCCAACTCCTAATATTTTATTCAGAATAGAACATAAATCACGGAACAAAAGTTTAAACTGAGAAAATGTACCATTTTAAGGGAAAAATATGTTGAATCAGAATTTCATGGTGTCAACAAATCCCCAAAAAGTTGGGACAAGGCCATTTTCACCACACAGTGGTGTCTCCCCTTCTTCTTATAACACTCAACAGACGTCTGGGGACCGAGGAGACCAGTTTCTCAAGTTTAGAAATAGGAATGCTCTCCCATTCTTGTCTAATACAGGCCTCTAACTGTTCAATCGTCTTGGGCCTTCTTTGTTGTACCTTCCTCTTTATGATGCGCCAAATGTTCTCTATAGGTGAAAGATCTGGACTGCAGACTGGCCATTTCAGTACCCGGATCCTTCTCCTACGCAGCCATGATGTTGTGATTGATGCAGAATGTGGTCTGGCATTATCTTGTTGAAAAATGCAGGGTCTTCCCTGAAAGAGATGACGTCTGGATGGGAGCATATGTTGTTCTAGAACCTGAATATATTTTTCTGCATTGATGGTGCCTTTCCAGACATGCAAGCTGCCCATGCGACACGCACTCATGCAACCCCATACCATCAGAGATGCAGGCTTCTGAACTGAGCGTTGATAACAACTTGGGTTGTCCTTGTCCTCTTTGGTCCGGATGACATGGCGTCCCAGATTTCCAAAAAGAACTTCGAATCGTGACTCGTCTGACCACAGAACAGTCTTCCATTTTGCCACACTCCATTTTAAATGATCCCTGGCCCAGTGAAAACGCCTGAGCTTGTGGATCTTGCTTAGAAATGGCTTCTTCTTTGCACTGTAGAGTTTCAGCTGGCAACAGCGGATGGCACGGTGGATTGTGTTCACTGACAATGGTTTCTGGAAGTATTCCTGAGCCCATTCTGTGATTTCCTTTACAGTAGCATTCCTGTTTGTGGTGTAGTGTCGTTTAAGGGCCCGGAGATCACGGGCATCCAGTATGGTTTTACGGCCTTGACCCTTATGCAGAGAGATTGTTCCAGATTCTCTGAATCTTCGGATGATGTTATGCACAGTTGATGATGATAGATGCAAAGTCTTTGCAATTTTTCGCTGGGTAACACCTTTCTGATATTATGTGGGGAATTGGGTCAGCACAACCTGTATGTGGTGCACATCACTATGGCGAAATACATATACAAACGAAAAATCCAAATGTGATAGCACTCTACATCCAGCAATTTGCCTCCATGCTGGATGAGGCATTGGTGTACATTTTGGCCAAAGCGTAGTAAGCCACTCACCACGTCAAGGTCGCCTCTATTTGAGTGGTCCCTAACTCTAGTTCCTACCTGTTCATGGGCCATGACAGACACACAAAATCCAGGGAATGCAGGTCATTGCTCCACTATCTTTCAGCGCAACAGGTTAACACGTGAGGAGCGGATAGAAATTGTGTTGATGTCTGGTGAACGCAGTAACCGGGTCATTGCAGCAGATTTCAATGCAAGACACCCTACGAGACCACCCATCTCCCATGCTACAATTAGCAAACTGCTTGCTAAGTTTCGTGAAACTGGTTCAGTGTTGGATTTGCCAAAATGTGGACGCATGAAATCTGTCTCTAATGAAGAAACATCAGTGGCTGTCCTAGCTTCATTCAGCAAGAGCCCACAGTGTAGCACTCTCCGCATGTCACTGGAGAGTGGCATTAGTCGAACATCCCTTCGGCGGATATTAGCTACTCACAAATGGCACCCTTACAAACTCCAGCTACTGCAGCATCTCAACGAGGATGACCCAGATCGGCGCACTGAATTTGCAGAATGGGCAAAACAAAAATTGGAACAGGACCCTCAGTTTACGCAGAAGATTTTGTTCAGTGATGAGGCAAACTTTTATGTGAATGGTGAAGTTAACAAACAAAACCACCGCTATTGGTCTGACACTAACCCACATTGGATAGATCCCTCCAAGACTGTTGGAACAAAAAAAATGATAGTATGGTGTGGTATATGGGGTACAAAGATAGTGGGGCCATTCTTCATCAATGGAAACCTCAAGGCCACTGGATATGCGAAATTGCTACATGATGATGTGTTTCCCTCTTTATGCACTGAAGCTGGCACGTTCCCTGAGTTTTTCCAGCAAGATGGTGCACCACCACATTATAGGTGTCAGGTCCGAACATTCCTAGATGAACAGTTTCCTGGAAAGTGGATTGGTCGTCGTGGGCCAGTTGAATGGCCCCCAAGGTCTCCTGATCTGACCCCGTTAGACTTTTATCTTTGGTGTCATCTGAAGACAATTGTCTATGCTGTGAAGATACGAGATGTGCAGCACCTGAAACTACGGATACTGGAAGCCTGTGCTAGCATTTCTCCTGTGGTGTTGCTCTCAGTGTGTGAAGAGTGGGAGAAGAGGGTTTCATTGACAATCCAACACAATGGGCAGCACATTGAACACATTTTATAATTATACTGACAATATTCACCCTGAGTAAATTCTCATCCATAACGCTATACAGATGATTTGAACAGATGAGAAATAATATGCACTTTAGTAGGGGAATAACAAATATTGAATATCATGATAATTATGAACATTGATTCCTGAATGAAATTAAGAATATAATCTGGATCAAGTAACATTATTAATCATTTACTTTTATTTTAATCATGAACACTGATTATTGGATGAATTATAAATAGGAATTTATCAATATTTGGATCAACTACTATAATTAATTTCTTCTGGACTGAGTAATACTACTAATCATCTAATACCTGGATTATACAAACCAGATTCCAAAAAAGTTGGGACACTATACAAATCGTGAATAAAAACTGAATGCAATGATGTGGAGGTGCCAACTCCTAATATTTTATTCAGAATAGAACATAAATCACGGAACAAAAGTTTAAACTGAGAAAATGTACCATTTTAAGGGAAAAATATGTTGAATCAGAATTTCATGGTGTCAACAAATCCCCAAAAAGTTGGGACAAGGCCATTTTCACCACACAGTGGTGTCTCCCCTTCTTCTTATAACACTCAACAGACGTCTGGGGACCGAGGAGACCAGTTTCTCAAGTTTAGAAATAGGAATGCTCTCCCATTCTTGTCTAATACAGGCCTCTAACTGTTCAATCGTCTTGGGCCTTCTTTGTTGTACCTTCCTCTTTATGATGCGCCAAATGTTCTCTATAGGTGAAAGATCTGGACTGCAGACTGGCCATTTCAGTACCCGGATCCTTCTCCTACGCAGCCATGATGTTGTGATTGATGCAGAATGTGGTCTGGCATTATCTTGTTGAAAAATGCAGGGTCTTCCCTGAAAGAGATGACGTCTGGATGGGAGCATATGTTGTTCTAGAACCTGAATATATTTTTCTGCATTGATGGTGCCTTTCCAGACATGCAAGCTGCCCATGCGACACGCACTCATGCAACCCCATACCATCAGAGATGCAGGCTTCTGAACTGAGCGTTGATAACAACTTGGGTTGTCCTTGTCCTCTTTGGTCCGGATGACATGGCGTCCCAGATTTCCAAAAAGAACTTCGAATCGTGACTCGTCTGACCACAGAACAGTCTTCCATTTTGCCACACTCCATTTTAAATGATCCCTGGCCCAGTGAAAACGCCTGAGCTTGTGGATCTTGCTTAGAAATGGCTTCTTCTTTGCACTGTAGAGTTTCAGCTGGCAACAGCGGATGGCACGGTGGATTGTGTTCACTGACAATGGTTTCTGGAAGTATTCCTGAGCCCATTCTGTGATTTCCTTTACAGTAGCATTCCTGTTTGTGGTGTAGTGTCGTTTAAGGGCCCGGAGATCACGGGCATCCAGTATGGTTTTACGGCCTTGACCCTTATGCAGAGAGATTGTTCCAGATTCTCTGAATCTTCGGATGATGTTATGCACAGTTGATGATGATAGATGCAAAGTCTTTGCAATTTTTCGCTGGGTAACACCTTTCTGATATTATGTGGGGAATTGGGTCAGCACAACCTGTATGTGGTGCACATCACTATGGCGAAATACATATACAAACGAAAAATCCAAATGTGATAGCACTCTACATCCAGCAATTTGCCTCCATGCTGGATGAGGCATTGGTGTACATTTTGGCCAAAGCGTAGTAAGCCACTCACCACGTCAAGGTCGCCTCTATTTGAGTGGTCCCTAACTCTAGTTCCTACCTGTTCATGGGCCATGACAGACACACAAAATCCAGGGAATGCAGGTCATTGCTCCACTATCTTTCAGCGCAACAGGTTAACACGTGAGGAGCGGATAGAAATTGTGTTGATGTCTGGTGAACGCAGTAACCGGGTCATTGCAGCAGATTTCAATGCAAGACACCCTACGAGACCACCCATCTCCCATGCTACAATTAGCAAACTGCTTGCTAAGTTTCGTGAAACTGGTTCAGTGTTGGATTTGCCAAAATGTGGACGCATGAAATCTGTCTCTAATGAAGAAACATCAGTGGCTGTCCTAGCTTCATTCAGCAAGAGCCCACAGCGTAGCACTCTCCGCATGTCACTGGAGAGTGGCATTAGTCGAACATCCCTTCGGCGGATATTAGCTACTCACAAATGGCACCCTTACAAACTCCAGCTACTGCAGCATCTCAACGAGGATGACCCAGATCGGCGCACTGAATTTGCAGAATGGGCAAAACAAAAATTGGAACAGGACCCTCAGTTTACGCAGAAGATTTTGTTCAGTGATGAGGCAAACTTTTATGTGAATGGTGAAGTTAACAAACAAAACCACCGCTATTGGTCTGACACTAACCCACATTGGATAGATCCCTCCAAGACTGTTGGAACAAAAAAAATGATAGTATGGTGTGGTATATGGGGTACAAAGATAGTGGGGCCATTCTTCATCAATGGAAACCTCAAGGCCACTGGATATGCGAAATTGCTACATGATGATGTGTTTCCCTCTTTATGCACTGAAGCTGGCACGTTCCCTGAGTTTTTCCAGCAAGATGGTGCACCACCACATTATGGGTGTCAGGTCCGAACATTCCTAGATGAACAGTTTCCTGGAAAGTGGATTGGTCGTCGTGGGCCAGTTGAATGGCCCCCAAGGTCTCCCGATCTGACCCCGTTAGACTTTTATCTTTGGTGTCATCTGAAGACAATGGTCTATGCTGTGAAGATACGAGATGTGCAGCACCTGAAACTACGGATACTGGAAGCCTGTGCTAGCATTTCTCCTGTGGTGTTGCTCTCAGTGTGTGAAGAGTGGGAGAAGAGGGTTGCATTGACAATCCAACACAATGGGCAGCACATTGAACACATTTTATAAGTGGTCAGAAACTTGTAAATAACTCACAAAAGAATAAAGTTACGTTAAAACCATTGTTTTTCTTGTGAAATTCCCAATAAGTTTGATGTGTCACATGACCCTCTTCCTATTGAAAAAACAAAAGTTGGATTCAAAATGGCCAACTTCAAAATGGCCGCCATGGTCACCACCCATCTTGGAAAGTTGCCCCCCTCACATATACTAATGTGCCACAAACAGGAAGTTAATATCACCAACCATTCCCATTTTATTAAGGTGTATCCATATAAATGGCCCACCCTGTACATTATAATAAAATATAAATAAAAATCTGTGCCAAAACAGACATTTTTTTGGTCATCTTGCCTCACAAAAAGTGTAATACCAAGCAATCAAAAAGTCATGTGAACTGAACAAAAATAAAATAGACATATTAGGTATCGTCGCGTCCATAAGGACTGGCTCTGTAAAAATATCCCATTAACTACGCTGTGAAAAAAATAAAAAATAAAAACTGTGCCAAAACAGCAAATTTTTCTTGGGTCACCTGACTCACAAAAACTGTAATATTGAGCATGCAAAAAGTCGTATGTACCCCAAAATGGTACCCATGAAAACATCTCCTCATGCAAAAAATGAGCCCTCACACAAGACCACTGCCATAAAAATTAAAAATATCTGGCTTTCAGAAAATGACAACGTAAAAAGTGCTTTGTGTAAAAGTGGTAAAATTTTAAAAAAAACTATATAGAATTGGTCCTCTGTAATCACACTGACCAGCAGAATAAAGATTATATGTCATTTTTCCTACACAGTGTATGCCGCAATAACAAAACCCAAAAAGCTAAGCTAGAATTACTGCAATTTATCTATCCTACTTCACAAAGAGCTAAATAAAAAGTGATCTAAAAGTCATATGTAACCCAAAATAAAACCTATGATGATACCAACTCATCCTGCAAAAATATAAGCCCTCAAGCAGCTCTGTGGATAGAAAAATAAATGTACTGGTACCACAGAGGCTGTTCAGTAGCAACATGGCACCCGTAAGCCAATCCATCAAAATCTGCGCTGCAAGATCCAAAAGATGGTCTTTCCCTTTTGAACTCTACATGTACCCAAACAGCACTTTACGTCCATATTTATGGCATTTTGGGACCCAGTAGAATCCGCCTAATAATTTAAAGGGCGTTGTGTGTCTCAGATGGCATGTGGTAGGCACAGCATATTGGGCACTGAAATGCCATATCTGTAGAAATCTTGCAGTTTTCATTTCATACAGTCCCATTGCTTTTTAATATCTACAAAACACCTGAGGGGTCAAATGTTTCACATTGTGCCATCTGCTGTGAATTAATTTAGCAACACACCTGTTGGGTTAAAATGCTCACTATACCCATTGCTAAATTCTATGAGGGGTGTGGTTTCTAAAATAGGGTCATTTCTTGGGGGTTTATTTTTTAATTTAACCTCAGAGTCTCACAGTTGTCAGCCAATTCTGTATAAATCACCAAACTAGGCCTCAAACTCACATGGCGCTCCTTCCCTTCTGAGGCCTGTGGTGTGAGCATACAGCACCTTACGACCACATATGGAGTGTTGTCGTATTCAGGAGAAAATGGGTAACAAACTGATTTTCTCCTGTTACCCCTTGTAAAAATGTAAAACTTGGGTCTTTTTTGTAAAAAAAAATTAATTTTCAATTTTCACAGCCAAAAGTTTATTAATTCTGAGAAATGCCTGTTGGGCAAAGGTGCTCACTACACCCCTTTAAAAATTATTTGGGGGGTGTAGGTTCTTAAATGGGGTTTTTGGGGGTTTCAACTGTAGGGGTACCTTAAAGTCTCTACAAATGCAGCATGGTGCCTGAAAATTATTCCACTGAAATCTGCACTAAAAACGCCATATGAAGCTCCTTCCCTTCTGAGCCCTGCCGTCTGCCCATACAGCAGTTTACTACCACATATTCGGTGTTGGCGTATTCAGGAGAAAATAGGCAAAAAATTGTGGGGTGCTTTTTCCCCTGTTACCCCTTGTGAAAATTAAAAATTTGGTCCTAATTCAACATTTTCTTGTAAAATATGTAATTTTCACGGCCAAATGTTATGAAAGTGCTCACTAAAAGCTTTTAAAAATTCCATGATGGGTATAGTTTCAAAATGGGGTCACTTCTTGGGGGTTTCTACTGTAAGGGTGCATCAGGGGTCTTCAAATGCGACATGGTGCCTGAATACAGCAGTTTTTGACTGGATATAGGGTGTTGCTGTATTCAGGAGAAAATGGGTAGCAAATTTTGGGGTGCTTTTTTCCTGTTATCCCTTGTGAAAAAAAAAATCTGGAGCTAAAGAAACATTTTACTTTAAAAAATAACATTTTTCATTTTCACAGCAACGGGTTTCTAAATTCTATGAAATGCCTGTGGGATCAAAGCACTCACTACACCCCTCAAAAAATTTCGTGAGGGGTGAAGTTCCAAAATGGCGATTTCCACCTTGTTCATGTTTGTCTTTTCAAACATGACATCCAGCAAAATTTGCCCTCCAAAAATCATATGGTCCATGTTCCCTTCTGTGCTCTGCCATTTGTCCATACAACAGTTTACAAGCACATATGGGGTGTTTCTATAAACTGCAGAATAAGGGGAATAAATATTAAGGTTTGTTTGGCTGTTAACCCTTTATGCGTTACAGGAAAAATTGATTAAAACGGAAAAATCGGCAAAAATCTTTTGAAATTTCACCTACATTTTTCTTTAATTCTTGTAAAGCTTGTAAAATCAGTTTTGAATAATTTGTCAAGCGTAGTTTCCAAAATGGGTCATGTATGGGTGGTTTCTATTAAGTAAGCCCCTCAAAGTGACTTCATAACTGAATTGCAATCAATTAAACGGTAACGGCAGTTTTATCCAAGACCTTCATTATATCCCATTTCGGGTCACCTCCTAATGCTTCATTTACTTCCCCATCATCCAATTGCCTCCATATCTCGCCAATATATCTAGTTGTGTCCATTATGACCACTGTTCCCCCCTTATCAGCATGTTTTATTGTAATATCTTTATTCTGCTCTAGTGACCTCAATGCAATCCTCTCTTGTCGTGACATATTTTGGTTGGATGAATTTCTGTTCTGTCTCTTAGATTTCTAATCTGTTTTGTCACTATCTCAATGTACGACTCTATGACATGATTATTTTGAGGGTGAAAAATTGACCTTTCTTTTTAACCAGTTGCGGACATAGGGCATACAGGTATGCCCTGATGTCCTGGTACTGAAGGACACAGGGCGTACCTGTACGTCATGTGTATTTCCGATCACCGCCGCGCGGCGGGCGCTGATAGGAACAAGGTGCTTGCTCAAATCATCAACAAGGCGCTGATAGGAACAAGGTGCCTGGTCAATGCGCGGGGGGTCCCGTGACACCCCCCCCCATGTTGGCGATCGCCGCAAACTGCAGGTCAATTCAGACCTGCGGTTTGTGGCTTTTACATGTTGCGGCGGCGGGGCCATCGGGTCACCATGCGGCTGTAGGGGGGACCCGATGGCATGGAAGGCAGCGCGATGCCTTCCTTAGGCATCGGTGCTGCCTTCCGGTGACGAGCCCGTGAGATCCAGCCCCCTGGATCTCACAGGCTGGAAGCTGTATGAGTAATACACACTGTATTACTCATACAGCCAATGCATTCCAATACAGAAGTATTGGAATGCATTGTAAAGGGTGTTAGACCCCCAAAAGTTGAAGTCCCAAAGTGGGACAAAAAATAAAGTGAAAAAAAATATACAAAAACATAAAAATTGGTAAAAAACAGGAAAACAAAAAAAAAGTTGACATATTAGGTATTGCCGCATCCGTATCGACCGGCTCTATAAAAATAACCCCTCAGATGAACACTGTAAAAAATAAAAAATAAAAACTGTGCTAAATAAACCATTTTTTTGTCACCATACATTACAAAAAGTACAACAGCAAGCAATCAAAAAGGCGTATGCCCACCAAAATAGTACCAATCTAAACGTCACCTCATCCCGCAAAAAATGAGCCCCTACCTAAGACAATCGCCCAAAAATTTTTAAAAACTATGGCTCAGAATATGGAGACAATGCGAAGAGGAGAAATAGTAGCGTTGCGGCACTCACCAGGATACAAATGGGTAAGTTTATTGAGGCTTCCTTGGAAGTGGATACATTAGGGATCCAGGGGCGGACACACTGTTGCAGGCGGCGACGGCCGTTTCGCGCGTGAGATCGCGCTTCCTCAGGCCGCTCAATACGTCATGACGCAAGCGCGCATTATATAGAGGCGGACAGGGAACGGCCGGCGCCGTCATCCACAGCTGTTCGCCCCTGAAGTAAGATGACATATATAAAAACATACGTACAGCAGTGACAAAGCAGATGAAATCAAAATGACAACATGGATATAGAATCGAACAATATTCACTTGCTAATACCCCCACATCGTGGGACCTGTATGCAAGGACTTGGATAAGTGCTCTATAAAAATATCACATGACCTAACCCCTCAGAAGAACACCATAAAAAATTAAATAAAAACGGTGTAAAAAAAAAATAATTTTGTCACTTTACATCACGAAAAGTGTAATAGCAAGCGATCATAAAGTCATATGCACCCAAAATAGTGCCTATCAAACCGTCATCTCATCCCGCAAAAAATTAGACCCTACCTAAGATAATCGCTTAAAAACTGAAAAAACTATGGCTTTCAGACTATGGAGACACTAAAACATGATATTTTTGTTTGTTTAAAAAATGATATTATTGTGTAAAACGTACATATATAAAAAAAAAAGTATACATATTAGGCCTCGCCGCGTCCGTAATAACCTGCTCTAAAAAAATATCCCATAACCTAACCCCTCAGATGAACACTGTTAAAAAAAAAAAGGTGAAAAAAAAGCCATTTTTTGTCACCTTACATCACAAAAAGTGTAATAGTGAGCAACCAAAAATCATATGTACCTTAAACTAGTACCAACAAAACTGCCACCCTATCCAATAGTTTCTAAAATAAGGGTCACTTTTTGGAGTTTCTACTCTAGGGGTGCATCAGGGGGGCTTCAAATGGGACATGGTGTCAAAAAACCAGTCCAGCAAAATCTGCCTTCCAAAAACCGTATGGCATTCCTTTCCTTCTGCGCCCTGCCGTGTGCCCGTATAGCAGTTTACGACCACATATGGGGTGTTTCTGTAAACTACAGAATCAGGGACATTAATATTGAGTTTTGTTTGGCTGTTAACCTTTGCTTTGGAACTGGAAAAAAATTATTAAAATGGAAAATCTGCCAAAAAAGTGAAATTTTTAAATTGTATCTCTATATTCCATTAATTATTGTGGAACACCTAAAGGGTTAACAAAGTTTGTAAAATCAGTTTTGAATACCTTGAGGGGTGTAGTCTCTAAAATGGGGTCACTTTTTTGGAGTTTCTACTCTAGGGGTGCATCAGGGGGGCTTCAAATGGGACATGGTGTCAAAAAACCAGTCCAGCAAAATCTGCCTTCCAAAAACTGTAAGGCATTTCTTTCCTTCTGCGCCCTGCCGTGTGCCCGTACAGCAGCTTACAACCACATATGGGGTGTTTCTGTAAACTACAGAATCAGGGACATAAATATTGAGTTTTGTTTGGCTGTTAACCTTTGCTTTGGAACTGGAAAAAAATTATTAAAACAGAAAATCTGCCAAAAAAGTGAAATTTTGAAATTGTATCTCTATTTTCCATTAATTCTTGTGAAACACCTAAAGGGTTAACAAAGTTTGTAAAATCAGTTTTGAATACCTTGAGGGGTGTAGTTTCTAAAATGGGGTCGCTTTTTTGGAGTTTCTACTTTAGGGGTGCATCAGGGGGGCTTCAAATGGGACATGGTGTCAAAAAACCAGTCCAGCAAAATCTGCCTTCCAAAAACCGTATGGCATTCCTTTCCTTCTGCGCCCTGCCGTGTGCCCGTACAGCAGTTTACGACCACATATGGGGTGTTTCTGTAATGACCGGCGTCACGCAAAGGGAGGGAAATGGGAAGGCCCTGTCCAAGGGAGAGGGAAAGGTGGTGACCCCTGACTCACCTTGCGGCTGGCACCTGACTGCCCTGACGTCCCTAGACGGGTTCCTCACCCGTACGCCGATCACGTGCCTAAACCCTGGCTTTCCCTAAGATGAGCCCTGTGTAGTGAACAGGGCGGTGGGATCACTAGTCCGCACCACTGACACTAAGAGGAAAACACCAAGGAGAGGACAGACAATACAGACAAACATATAATCCCAGGTGGGCGACAACAGCAGACCACCAAGGCCCAACAGGGATCCGGAGGGTAACACTCTGGAACAACAACCAGGGATCTCAGCTACTCAGCTCCAGTGGGTCAGTATAGAAGTCCAGGCAGGAAGCTCTATATCTGGCAACCAGAGAAGTGGGAGATGGGAATATAAGGAGGTTGGGATTGCTGGACAAGAAACAGCTGAGGAGGAGAAGCTACAGATCCCTGAGTGAGCCAAAAAGGATTGCAAGGCAAACCCAGGAAGCTACCATTACGAAACAGCACTGTCTTTGTACATCGAACGCGCAGCCACCAGCTGCGACTTCCTGACCCCGGGTATAACGGAGTCAGAAGTGGCTCTTGACAGTACCCCCCCTTCCACGAGGGGCCTCCGGACACTCAGGACTAGGTCTCTCAGGATGAGAGGCATGAAAAACCCGAACTAACCTGTCGGCGTTTACCTCAGACGCTGGAACCCACATTCTTTCCTCGGGACCGTAACCCTTTCAATGCACCAGTTATTAAAGAGAACGGCGGACCCGACGAGAATCAACAATTTTGGATATTTGAAACTCTAAATTACCATCCACAATAACAGGAGGGGGTGGCAGCGGTGATGGTTCTAGAGGTGGAACATACTTTTTGAGTAACGATTTATGGAAGACGTTATGAATTTTAAAAGTCTGAGGTAGCTCCAGGCGAAAAGCCACGGGGTTAATGATGGCTACTATTTTGTAAGGACCAATAAACCTAGGACCCAGTTTCCAAGAGGGAACCTTTAATTTAATATTCCTAGTAGATAACCACACAGTCATTCACTCCTAGGTCTGGACCTGGCGATCGTTTCTTATCAGCCATGCATTTATATTTACCTCCCATATTTTTAAAATTAGCTTGCACTTTCTGCCATACCGATGAAAGAGACGACGAAAACTATTCCTCTTCGGGAACCCCAGAAGACCCCCCCTCTTTGAATGTACAGAATTGGGGATGAAAACCATATGCACCAAGAAATGGTGACTTGCCAGTAGATTCCTGACGGCGATTATTTAACAAACTCGGC
The DNA here is from genome assembly GCF_905171765.1 of Bufo bufo. Taxonomy (NCBI): domain Eukaryota; kingdom Metazoa; phylum Chordata; class Amphibia; order Anura; family Bufonidae; genus Bufo; species Bufo bufo. Next base: position 411,572,414 of record NC_053390.1, read on the forward strand.
TAACGGTAAAAATGATGACCACACCTCTTGGTTTTCAGACACAAAACATCTTAGATATGTCTCAAGGTTTTGGTTGGTACGCTCAGTCTGTCCATTCGACTGAGGATGGAAAGCTGAGGAAAAGGACAAGTGTACCCCCAAACGGGAACAAAAAGCTTTTCAAAAATTAGAAATAAACTGGGTTCCCCGATCCGAAACAACATCGGAAGGGACCCCGTGAAGCTTCACGATTTCACTGATGAATACCTGAGCAAGAGTCTTAGCATTAGGTAGTGCGGGTAACGCAATGAAGTGTACCATTTTGCTAAACCTGTCCACTACTACCAAGATAACTGTTTTACCCGCAGACAAAAGGTAAGTCAGTGATAAAATCCATTGACAGATGTGTCCATGGCCTATTGGGAATGACAAGTGGCAATAAAGACCCTGCAGGACGTGTATGAGAGACTTTCGCGCGCGCACAAGTAGAACAAGAAGACACAAAATCCATTACATCCTGACGCAACCTTGGCGACGAGACAATAGCTCCAAGGTTGCTTTACTACCCGGGTGCCCAGCAAGTGCCGAATTATGATGTTCCTTTAATAATTCGAGACGCAGGTTCAACGGTACAAACAATTTCTCTGAGGGGCAAGAGACCGGGGCGTCCCCCTGGGCCTCTAACACCTTCCCCTCCAGAACAGAGTGTACCGCAGAGACAACCACTCCTCTTTGTAGAATGGGTACCGGATCACTCACATTACCCCCTCCAGGGAAACAACGCGATAATGCATCTGCCTTGGTATTTTTTGCCCCAGGACGATAGGTAATAACAAAGTTAAACGTGGTAAAAAATAGCGACCACCTAGCTTGTCTAGGGGTGAGACGCTTAGCTGATTCGAGGTACAGAAGGTTTTTGTGGTCCGTAATCACAGTGACGGGGTGGATTGCCCCCTCTAAAAAGTGACGCCATTCTTCAAACGCTAGTTTAATAGCTAATAGTTCCCTATTGCCAATATCATAGTTCTTCTCTGCTGCAGATAGTTTTTTAGAAAAGAAAGCACAAGGACGCCATTTGCCAGGAGACGGACCCTGAGACAGCACAGCCCCCACTCCCACCTCTGACGCATCTACTTCAACAATAAAAGGCTGGGAGACATCAGGTTGGATTAGTACAGGTGCCGAGGTAAACCTCTCTTTTAGAGAGGAAAAAGCAATTTTAGCGGCGTCAGACCATTTAGAAAAATCAGTCCCCTTCCTAGTCATGTCAGTAAGGGGTTTTACAATCACCGAATAATTTTTAATGAATTTTCTATAGAAATTAGCGAAGCCCAAGAACCGTTGCAGTGCTTTGAGGTTCTCAGGAAGATCCCAATCTAAAATTGCCTGGACCTTCCTAGGATCCATACGGAAACCTGAAGCAGATAATAAATACCCTAGGAACTGTATTTCCTGAACGGCGAAAACACACTTTTCAATTTTAGCATATAATTTATTCGTCCGTAGGACCTGCAGTACCTGTCTGACATGCACCTCGTGTGTTTTCAGATCCGACGAATAAATTAAAATATCATCTAGGTATATCACCACAAACCTGCCGATAAGATGACTAAAAATGTCATTAACGAAATGTTGGAAGACAGCAGGAGCATTGGTCAGACCGAAAGGCATGACTAGATTTTCATAATGCCCCTCAGGGGTGTTAAAGGCTGTCTTCCACTCATCCCCTTCCTTGATACGAATCAGATTGTAGGCCCCCCTAAGATCAAGTTTTGAGAACCACCTAGCACCCGCAATCTGATTAAACAGGTCAGGAATGAGAGGAAGAGGGTATGGGTCTTGGATGGTTATCTGGTTTAATTCACAAAAATCTAGGCAAGGACGCAGGCCTCCATCTTTCTTTTTAATGAAGAAAAACCCTGCAGCCACGGGTGAAGAAGAGGGTCTGATGTGTCCCTTAGCCAAGCTCTCGGAGATATAATCTTTCATGGCTTGTCTCTCTGGACCCGAAAGATTATATAACCTGGTCTTGGGTAATTTTGCACCGGGAATCAGGTTAACCGGGCAATCATAAGGACGGTGAGGTGGTAACTTCTGACAACCCTTTTCAGAAAAAACGTCCTCAAAGTCCGAAACAAATGTGGGTAGGGTAGCTATGGAGGCGACTAAGCAATTGCTATTTAAGCAGTTTTCTCTGCACTGCTCACTCCACTCCAATATCTCCCTGGCCTGCCAATCCACCACTGGATTGTGCGCTACCAACCAGGGAAGACCCAACACCACCGGAGTGGGAAGCCCCTCCAGAACATAACATGAAAGCAACTCGCTATGGTGGTCCCCTACCCGAAGGTGTAAGTTATGGACAATGTGAGTGAGGTTTCTCTGAGACAGAGGAGCAGAATCAATAGCGAATATGGGAATAGGTCTCTGTAGCGTACAGAGAGACAAACCCATAGTGTGGGCAAAATGGGCATCTATCAAATTTACTCCTGCTCCACTGTCTAGAAAAAAAGAAATAGTCTCCGTCTTAACGCCAAAAACAACAACCGCTGGCAACACAAATTGCGATGTTCGTATGGAGGAAACGTATACCCCCTGGCTGACATCCTCCACACAGCCTGGGGTTAGTAGTTTTCCGACGGTCTTTTGTTTTTGAGGAAGGAAGGACAGACATTAATAAAATGACCCCTCTCCCCACAGAAAAAACAAACCCCACGCCTACGGCGAGCCTCAGGAGGATGGACCTGACGAGTAGTTCCTCCTAGCTGCATAGGCTCGTCCAAGTCCGTACAGACTAACTGCTGCTTGAGAGGGGTTACCAATTGCTCCGGATTTTTCAATCTGTCCCTAAGACGTCTATCTATTCTGATAGGAAGGGACATCACCGCATCAAGGGAAAAGGGAGTCTCATACAGCGCAAGCGCATCCTTAATCCTTTCGGATAACCCAGAGCAGAACTGACTCCTGAGAGCCGGGTCGTTCCACTGGGTATCCATAGCCCACCTACGGAACTCTGCGCAATACTCCTCTACTGGCCGCTCTCCCTGTAGGAGTCTCCGTAATTTTGATTCAGCCAGTGCGACTTGGTCAGGGTCGTCATATATGAGACCCAAGGCCCCAAAAAATTCATCCACTGACCGGAGAGCCTGGGAATCAGTGGGTAAAGAAAACGCCCAGGATTGCGGGTCCCCCTGCAGCAGGGAAATAACAACCCCCACCCGCTGTTCTTCATTACCAGAGGAGTAAGGGCGCAGTTTAAAATATAATTTACAGGCCTCACGGAACGTCACAAATTTGTCCCTTCCCCCAGAAAATCTGTCAGGAAGAGCAACCTTGGGTTCCGCAACAACCTGGTTACCTGTAGCAACCGCTGGGCTTGCGGTCTGTTGCAATTGCTGCTGTTGCTGGAGGACCGACGCCTTCAATCCTGCCACCTCCAAAGACAGGCCTTGAAGTTGCTTTGGCAAAGCAGCAATTGGATCCATACTGGATTCTAAGTAGGTAGAAAGAAAAAATTTTTTTTATTTTTTTTACCTACACAAAATAAGGGCCAGATATAATGTAATGACCGGCGTCACGCAAAGGGAGGGAAATGGGAAGGCCCTGTGCAAGGGAGAGGGAAAGGTGGTGACCCCTGACTCACCTTGCGGCTGGCACCTGACTGCCCTGACGTCCCTAGACGGGTTCCTCACCCGTACGCCGATCACGTGCCTAAACCCTGGCTTTCCCTAAGATGAGCCCTGTGTAGTGAACAGGGCGGTGGGATCACTAGTCCGCACCACTGACACTAAGAGGAAAACACCAAGGAGAGGACAGACAATACAGACAAACATATAATCCCAGGTGGGCGACAACAGCAGACCACCAAGGCCCAACAGGGATCCGGAGGGTAACGTTCTGGAACAACAACCAGGGATCACAGCTACACAGCTCCAGTGGGTCAGTATAGAAGTCCAAGCAGGAAGCTCTATATCTGGCAACCAGAGAAGTGGGAGATGGGAATATAAGGAGGTTGGGATTGCTGGACAAGAAACAGCTGAGGAGGAGAAGCTACAGATCCCTGAGTGAGCCAAAAAGGATTGCAAGGCAAACCCAGAAAGCTACCATTACGAAACAGCACTGTCTTTGTACATCGAACGCGCAGCCACCCGCTGCGACTTCCTGACCCCGGGTATAACGGAGTCAGAAGTGGCTCTTGACACCCTCGTGACAGTTTCTGTAAACGACAGAATCCGGGACATAAATATTGAGTTTTGTTTGGCTGTTAACCCTTGCTTTGGAACTGGAAAAAAAATTATTAAAATGGAAAATCTGACAAAAAAGTGAAATTTTAAAATTGTATCTCTATTTTCCATTAATTCTTGTGGAACACATAAAGGGTTAACAAATTTTGTAAAATCAATTTTGATTACCTTGAGGGGTGTAGTTTCTAGAATGGGTTCATTTTTGGGTGGTTTCTATTATGTAAGTCTCACAAAGTGACTTCAGACCTGAACTGGTCCTTAAAAAGTGTGTTTTTGAAAATTTCAGAAAAATTGTGGGGCTGTATAGTGCGGGATACCTCTTTGTTTTAGAGATGTTCCCGGCACGCAGCGTGCAACGATGGTGGGACTCTACATACAAATTCAGATGATTATTATATTCTATATGCAGGGCGCAGCGGGTCTCCGTGGCAATGGAGACGGTCCTATGTGGGGTATTCTCTACCTGTTTGGGCGGAGATTGAATAGCGGTCATGTGGTTATCATGTGATCTAGCTTGATGACACAACGGCTCGCACTGCTTGGGATTTCGGCAGCGTTTGATGACATCGCGGACATGCACAGTGAAGTTTTTAAGACGCGATCTCAGGTGCTCGGTATATACGCTTCCCTGGCTGCCGCCCCCCACAAGGTAACACAGAGTTTTTAATCAAACACAACTGCGATTAATATGACACATTATTAAGACTCATCGTGTATTGGTGTTTTTTTATTAGTGGGTGTTGTGACTCCTGATTGATTGGCTCCTTAGAGGTAAGGGAGGAGTTATGTACACTATATTAGATATACTGTAGGAGTATCATTTGTTATCATGCTTGACAAAGGCTATTATATAGCCGAAATGTTGCATTTTGGCTTTCTGTGTACACATTCGTTGAAGTACGTCTAATAAAGGAACACCTGGAGATGCTGCCATTACCGTTTAATTGATTGCTGATCTGTGGACTGCTAAGGATCTGCGGTCATGGTTTGTCTGGTGAATTCCGGTAAGGTCGCTAAGGCCCGTGGGTGCTGCTGTAGAACATTTTTTCATAACTGAATTGGTCCTTTAAAAAGTGGGTTTTGGAAATTTTCTTGAAAAGGTAAAATATTGATTCAAAAATTGAAAGCCGTCTAACATCTTACAAAATTAAATTTTTAAACATTTTCTGTAAATTTTGGATTTCTTTATAAATAAAGGTGAAACATTTGCACCACCAAATGCAGCACATGCATCAGGCAAGAGATGTGTGGTAAACCGGCTAGGCCCAGAGCTGTAACGATATTTCGCCCATTATCGCACACCACCAGGCCGGGCTTGAGGCTCAGTGGCACCAACCACTCATCGGTCTGTTGTTCCATGCCCGTCCACAGCTCCTGCGTGGTGTGGGTTTTTTCCCCCAAACAGATGAGTTTCAAAACAGCTTTCTGTTGTTTCCCCCTGGCTGTGCTGAAGTTGGTGGTGCAGGTGTTATGCTGACCGGAGTAGGAGGAGGCAACAGGAGGCAGTGAGAAATGTCCTGAAATCCTCGGTGGCGGAAGGACATGCACCAAACTGATATCCGCCTCAGGCCCAGCCGCCACTGCATTTACCCAGTGTGCAGTTAGGGAAATATAATGTCCCTGCCCATGCTTACTGGTCCACGCATCGGTGTTTATGTGGACCTTACCACAGATGACGTTGCGCAGTGCACACCTGATTTTGTCTGCCACTTGGTTGTGCAGGGCAGGGATGGTTCGCCTGGAAAAGTAGTGGTAGCTGGGAACCACGTACTGTGGGACAGCCACCGCCATAAGGTTTTTAAAAGTCTCTGTCTCCACCAGATGGAATTACAGCATTTCAAAGGCCAGGAATTTTGAAATGCTGGCATTCAGGGCCAGGGATCGCTGGTGGGTAGGTGGGTACTTCCTCTTTCTCTCCAGTGTTTTGGGGATGAACAGCTGAACACTTCCATGGTGACGGTGGTGGAGGTGTTGCTGCCACATCCTCTGTTTGCGGGGTGGCAGGTGCCAATGTCACTCCAGAGGGGGAGGAAGAGGCCGAGACTGCAGCAGAAGAGGAAGCAGGAGGACCCTGAGATCTTTTGTGGTTTTTAAGGTGTGTACTCCACTGCAGCTCGTGCTTTGCATTTAGATGCCTGGTCATGCAGGTGGTGCTCAGGTTTAGAACATTTATGCCTCGCTTCAGGCTCCGATTGCACAACGTGCAAACTACTTGCGTCTTGTCGTCAGCACATTGTCTGAAGAACTGCCACGCCAGGGAACTCCTTGGAGCTGGCTTTGGTGTGCTCAGTCCCTGGGTGCGGTGGGCAGAAGCAGGCATACTGGCATGGGGACGGCCACTCTGCTTTTGCACCCTGCTCCCTCTTTTGCTGTGTGTCTGGCGCTATGTGACCACCACCTCTTCCTCCGAACTGCACACCTCACTCGCATGACCCTGTTTCCATGTGGGGTCTAGGACCTCATCATCCTCCACCAAATCATCTTCCACTAACTCCTCACCCCTGCCCTCCTTGTCGTTCTGCACACTGCAGAAAGCCGCTGCAGTTAGCATCTGTGTTTCATCATCATCAGAGACATGCTGCGGTGGTCCTCCCGATGTCCACATCCTGAAACATAAGTGGTTGGGCATCAGCGTTCTCAATCTCTTCCACTTCTGGGGCAGGGCTAGGTGGATGGTAAAAAGCATAAGAGACTGCTGCATGACTTGGGGCTCAGACTGCTTGCCTGATTTGCAAGGCGGTGAGGTGAAAGACAATTGCCCATGTGCTGCAGGTGCCAACTCTGCACTTTCAGCATGGGACCAGGTGGGAGACAATGTGAAAGAACTGGAGATACTGTCAGCCACCCAATCTACTACCGCCTCTACTTGTTCTAACCTCAACATTCGTACACTGGTATTCGGGCCTATAAAATAACGATAAAGTTTCTGTCGCCTAAATGCACATGAGGAAGGTGTTTCATTTGGGCGTGTAGCTGGCACAGATCGACCACGTCCTTTCCCTGCAACAGGAGCTCCACCAACACCAGCAGCATCACGACCAGGGCCACATCCCTTATTTGATGCTCTCCTAATTCTTTGAGGTCACCCACTGAACTAACAGAGGGATTATCTATATTAATTTCCCTGTCACGGATGCAGTGCAGGTGTACGTCACACAAAAAATGGGTATATGTCACCCCCTGATCTAACAAACGTATTAACTAAATTAATTTTCCTGTCACAGATGCAGTGCAGGTGTACCTCACACCAAAAACGGGTATATGTCACCCACCGAACTAACAGATGGATTAACTATATTCATTTTCCTGTCACGGATGCAGTGCAGGTGTACCTCACACCAAAAATGGGTATATGTCACCCACCGATCTAACAGACGGATTAACTATATTAATTTCCCTGTCACGGATGCAGTGCAGGTGTACCTCACACCAAAAATGGGTATATGTCACCCACCGATCTAACAGACGGATTAACTATATTAATTTTCCTGTCACGGATGCAGTGCAGGTGTACCTGACACCAAAAATGGATATATGTCACCCACCGATCTAACAGATGGATTAACTATATTAATTTCCCTGTCACGGATGCAGTGCAGGTGTATCTCACACAAAAAAATGAGTATATGTCACCCACCAAACTAACAGACGTATTAACTATATTAATTTCCTTGTCACGGATGCAGTGCAGGTGTACATCACACCAAAAAAGGGTATATGTCACCCATCAATCTAACAGACAGATTAACTATTATTTTTTTATGCCAGGGGTGCAAAAATGTTGCATTACACCCACAAAAAAAATCCCTATAGGTCACCCACAGAATAAATAGCCATATGAGAATCCTAACACTGCTTCCTGTCCCTGCACTACTCAGAGCTGATGGATGGTGCTACACGTGATCCAGCTTGTATAGAGGCTGGGTCACATGATGCACCGACCAATCATAGCCATGCCATTACTAGGCATGGCTGTGATGGCTTCTAAGTGACCACAGATTAAAAGCTTGTTGATTGGCTGTCCTGCAGCCTTTCAACAAGCTTTATTAAATGCCCGAACACCGAATTCGAACCCAAACTTTTGCTGCAAAGTTCGGGCTGAAGTCCGCTTTCGCTCAACACTAATCATACGGCTTTATTCACACGGCTGAGTGTCTGTATAGTGGCATACAAGATCCATACAGAGCTATTATCCCCTGAAAACAGTGGCTGATCATTAGTTTATAAAATGGTAATACGAACCATTAACACAAGTGGATTTGGAAAGAGATCATTCCGAAAACTAAGCTGACTTTCCCCTTCCATAAAAATAAAATTCTGTGAATGTTTTTACTTTTACTTGAAAGGGCTTTCATCCTCTATTATGCCCTAAGCTGTGTTATTAGGCTAGTAGCTGAGAAATTTACACTGCCATCTAGCAAGGTGCACGTGGCACGCCCTCTCTTAATACCTGTGTTAACAATACAGCAATTTGCAGCTCTTATGACTGTTGCTTCCCTGGATTGTTGCTCCACTACATTCTTCTAAGAGGGCAAAGCCGGCCACCGACACTAACCTTGCTCCAGGGACTTCAGGTCTTTGATCTATAAAGTGATTTAGTACTCTTTGAAAGCAACAGTTTCTTGTCATAGCTCACAGGCACATTTCAATCTGGGATAAGTGGCCACTGTAAGTGACTCTCAGAATTTACACGCAGGTAATTTGACTCTCATCTTGTACATCTGATTACTTTCATTTATACATGCAAATGCTATCTGCCAGGTTTAACGTCAAGCACAATTTTGTTGGTTGTAGACGTGGCAAAGTATGCCAGGCATTTTGCTGCATTTAAAGAGAACACACATTTATTTTGGCTGCCCATAGACACAGAACAAATTTTTGTATGATATACAGTACTTGCTACATAAATGTGCACAATTCTGCAACACAATTGTTCATTCAACAATACCATCTAACAAAAAAGAATGGCATGTGCTTGAGCAGGTGTGGGAAAATTAAAAAAACAAGTGATTTCTAATGTTAAGCAACCCTAATTCCTCATAAAGTCTATTGAGTAATTGTATTACAAGCTTCCTATCAAAATATTTAGCATTTGCAATCATGAACTTGACCGTGTGAGCTACTGGTCCAGAAATGTAACGTGCATTTGATTGCATTTCTCTAATTGTGCACATAATCACAGGGACGGACTGGAAGTTAAAAGTGTAACTGTTCATTGCTAGTTAAGGCTACTTTCACACTAGCGTTCGGGGCTCCGCTTGTGAGCTCCGTTTGAAGGCTCTCACAAGCGGCCCCGAACGGATCCGTCCAGCCCTAATGCATTCTGAGTGGATGCGGATCCGCTCAGAATGCATCAGTTTGGCACCGTTTGTCCTCCGCTCCGCTCAGCAGGCGGACCCCTGAACGCAGCTTGCAGCGTTCGGGTGTCCGCCTGGCCGTGCGGAGGCAAACGGATCCGTCCAGACTTACAATGTAAGTCAATGGGGACGGATCCGTTTGAAGTTGACACAGTATGGCTCAATTTTCAAACGGATCCGTCCCCCATTGACTTTCAATGTAAAGTCAAAACTGATCTGTTTGCATTATCATGAACAAAAATGCAAACGGATCCATTCTGAACGGATCTAAGCGTTTGCATTATAGGTGCGGATCCGTCTGTGCAGATACCAGACGGATCCGACCTAAACGCAGGTGTGAAAGTAGCCTTAGGCATGTATACCTGAGTTAGTCTGTCAATGATTGTCAAAAGATCTGTAATTACCTTATGATAGCTTTCATTAATATGTCCCTTTTCACTGGTCCCTTAAAAGACCATTGCTATGGCTTGTCTGTCTCCAGCTCAGTGTAAAGAGAAGACAGAGGGGCGGTCCTTCACACTGCATACCTGCATTAGACTTCAGAGTGAGGAGGTGTGTCTCTCAGTAATCCAATCTGACTGGCTGCCAGGAAACTGCTGGCTACAGCAAGTGTGTATGGGAAGTGAGGGAAAGCAGTTTTGGCCTCAGAGAACTGGCCATCTTGAGAAGATCCTCATATTGTAGCAGTTAAAACAGCCTGAACTAAGGGAAAAACTCAGGGAAAACAGTGGTATGTGAAGAAACTAAAGATTGCTTTATGCATAACGCTGCAGTAAAATATGCTAAAACATTTTATTTTAATTTTTTATGAAAACATGACAGTTACACTTTAAAGTGGCCCTGGAAAAAAATAAGAGGCCTCATGTTGAGGTCTCAGGGGCCAGTGAGGCCAACAGAAGTAGTCAGGGACAGCAATAACATAATGCAGCAACAACTGCCACCCCAACAGAACCAAATACCACAGTAAAGCACAAAATACTGTCCCCACCTGCAGTATTCAACTCTATCACCATCCTGAGGATGGCGATACAGTTCAATTTAGGAGGCCACCTACAGCCACCAGCCACATAAGTACCTGATGCTCCTAGCATTACTTACTACTGAGAGCATCATTGCCATGAGGAGGACTCAGGTATCAGCTCACCGGAATTATTTCCCTGTAAGGCCTATGGCCAGTCCACTCCTGAAAGTAACCAACCTATATATGTATATAATGTAGTAGCAGCCGTCATACTGAATGTCCTTGGGTCCTTGGCAAATTATTCTGAGGGTCCACCTTCTGTGCAAAAGTAATTTTTTTATCATTGCACATTCAGGATTTACCATCAATTTGGCTCCAAATTATCTCCGGTAGAGCTTAGAGGCCCTTTGTTAAACAAGAGGCCATGTCTGATAAAGGGCCAATTTGTCTGTCTGATGGGCCAATCAGAACCTTCTTAGAAGCTAAGAAGAGATGATTGCAGAGCACCCTAATGGGATGGCTAGACAGGACATCTTTTATGTATAGGAAATATGCCCCAATCCGAATACTGAAGCTTGATGTTGTAGTTTTCAGAATTGACAAGAGTCTGAAATTATGTATACATGAAGTATTAGCAGCAACATAGTCTTTTAAGAAATCAACAGCTGATTTCATCCACAGTTGTTAGATACTTATCATAGGGTCAACTTATGTTAGCTAGTTTGATTACCAGCAATTGTTTCATGGCTGTGGCAATTTTACCTTGGTCAGAGAATAATTGTCCAGATCAGATGGAAAATCCCCCAACTCATTAAAGGCGTCATCCCATGATTAATATAAAAAAAATTAAAATCATACATAATCTAGTATATGGCCACCTCTTTATAACAAAGCACTGTACCTCACATAAATCCAGAGATCTCCCCATTCACTGCTCCAATTGTTCTGCTAGATTTATTTCAAGATGGCAACTTAGGGGGCATGTCCTTTCTCAAACAGCAAGTCCTGTCTGCTACAGCTGGTGGCCATTAAAGGATGGAACTCAGCATGTGTTTCCATCTCAGAAAGCAGGACAGAGAAATTAGAAAAAGAGCAAACAGCAGGTGGTGCTATACAGACAGATTTCATTGAATAACTCAGTAGCTATAATATTTTTCTTAATTATATGCAATTACAAAAGTATTCAGATGGTTTGAAAATTGTAGAATATTATTCGTGGGACAACGCCTTTAACTATAATATTCATGGGATAATTTGCCTCCTAAATATGAATATAATTTTTTAACTTCATTCATTAGACAGTGCCACTACATGCCCATGTGCAGCTAGGCCAGAAGGTATGGTCACTAGAACCCTCGGCACTGCTGATTAAAAAAGCATCACTGACTGACAGAGAACTCCTCCTCAAGCAATACTTGCATGTCCCTTTACATGACCTCTGGAAGAAATTTGTGGCATCCTTCAATGCTAGAACTCCAAGAATGCTCTGCCTGCATTTGAACGGTCTGGTGACATTGAAAGTTTAATCTTAAAGAGGACCTGTCAGCACTCCTGACATGTCTATTTCAGTAAAGACTTGCATTCCTCATGAAATAACAGATCTGAAGCATTTAGCCTTACAACTCATTGCATTGCATTCCTTCTTATGAATAAACTGACTGGGTGTTACCATGTCCTTAACAAAGGGGTATGTCTTTCACACTGGCAGTGCTAATTGGTTAGCATGAAAATGTGTAGGGACACCCGTAACTGGTAACACCTACTTGTCAATTTATTCAGAAAATTCTCGGAGGAATGACCGAGGAACAGCGCAGAGTAATCATAAAGATGATCCAGAATTATTGCTAAATGAAGAAAATCTGTATTTACTAAAACATACATGTCAGAAGAGGTTACGGGTCCTCTTTAACACTCAATTCTAAATCATTTCATCACATAAAGCAGTGAATTCAGCAACAAATTTGCACAAAATAATCTGAAGAATGAAAGAGCAAACATACCATATAAGTAGTCAAGGCACCCGCTATGGAATCTTAAAAGTGTACCTAACCTTTCAACAGACTTTGCATTATTCAATAGTACAATGTGTGCACATGAGGAATAACACTATGTATGGTCATTATATGGCTTGTTTTTGGCATTTTAGCAGTTTTCTTCCATTGAAATTAAAGCAAAATGGAGGTGAAATTTCAAAATTTCACTTTTTTTTGCAGATTTTCCATTTGAATCCATTGTTTCCTGTAACACAGCAAGGGTTAACAGCCAAACTAACCTCAGTATTTATTACTCTGATTCTGCAGTTTACATAAACACCCCAAATAATGGTCTTAAAGTGCTGTATGGACACACCACAGGGTTCAGAAGGAAAGGAGCACCATATGGTTTTTGGAGGGCAGATTTTGCTGGAATGGATTTTGAGTGCCATGTCTCATTTGACATTTAGGCCCTAATTTTTCATTTTCACAAGGGGTAACAGGAGAAAATCACCCCACAATTTGTTCCCCATTTTCTCCTGAATACGTCAACACTCCATAGGTGGTCGTAAACTGCTCTATTGGCACACTGCAGGCTTCAGAAAGGAAGGAGTGCCGTATGGCTCTTGGAGAAAAGATTTTCCTGGAATGGTTTATGGGTGCCATGTCGCATTTGAAGAGACCATGAGGTACCCTTACAGTGGAAATCCTCAAAATGTGACCACATTCTGGAGAATACAACCCCTAAAAAAAATTCAAGAGGTGCTGTGAGCACTTTGACCCAATAAGCGTTTCATAGAATTTAGAAACACTGGGTGGTAAAAATGAAAAATGACTTTTTTTACAATAAAATATCATTCTAGGCCCAAATATTTCATTTTTCAAGGGGTAACAGGAGAAAATCACCCCATAATGTGTTACCCATTTTGTCATAAATAAGGAAACATAAATGGTCGTAAAGTGCTCAGAAGGGAAAGAGCACAATGTTTGGGGATTTATACAGCACTGGCTGACAACTGCAGAGGCTCTGAGGTTAAATTATAAAAGAAACCCCCAAGAAGTGACCCTACTTTAGAAATTACCCCCTCACAGAATTTACCAAGGCGTGTACTTCGCATTTTAACCTAATTGTTTTTGCAAAGATTAACCCCTTCACACATTATGACTCGGGATGAGCGAATCGACTTTGGATGCTTCATCCGAAGTAGATTCACATAAAACTTTGTTGTAATACTGTACGGATCGGGAGCACTGTACATTATTAGAATGTATTGGCTTCGATCAGCCTTAGTTATTACTAACTTTGTGTAATAACTTTGTGAATTATTACTGTAAAAAACCTTGATGCCGAACTCGGGTTCGGTCTAAAGGTTGTAATAACTTTGTGAATTATTACTGTAAAAAACCTTGATGCCGAACTCGGGTTCGGTATGAAGGTTTTTTACAGTAATAATTCACAATGTTATACCATGAAGTCTCGTGAGACTTCGCAAAGTAATAACTTTGGCTCATCGGAGCCAATACATTCTAATACTCCCGCTTCGTACAGTATTACAGCAAAGTTTTATGCGAAATGAAGCATCCAAAGTCGATTCACTCATCCCTAATTATGACATACCTGTGCGCCATAATGTGTGAAGGGATGTATGGAGCGGGCCCGCTCCATAGACAGCATGTGCTTGCTGTATCATACAGCTGGCACCCGTCCACACTGACAGGAAGCGGCGATAGCGCTGCCCCTGTCATTTAACCCCTCAGGTGCTGCGATCAACACTGATCGCAGTACCTGTGAGTGAAGGCAGAGGGATACGGCTACTTCTGCCTTCCGAAAAATGAAAATAACACCAATATATTAAAAGTTTAAATCACTCCCCTTTCCCACCTGTACATATAAAAATATATAAACAATAAAAAATAAACATATTAGGTATCGCCGCATCCGAAAATGTCTGAACTAATAAAATATTTAAAAAGTTCCTGTACGGTGAATGCCATAACGGAAAAAAAATGAAAAACACTCAATTCGCCATTTTTTTGTCCCCCCAAAAATGTAAGCCCTCATATAGCTCTGTAGAATTAAATATGAAAAAAAATTATAGTTTTCAGAATATGGCAATGCAAAGAAAATGTTTATTTTTTCAAAGTTTTTTATTTTTTAAGTAGTTAAAAAACAACTATACAATTTTGGTATCGCGGCATTCGTATTGAGCCACAGAATAAGGATGTCAGGTCATTTTTAGCACACAGAGAACGCTGTGATGTTCAAAACCCCAAAAACCTTGGTGGAATTCTTTTTTTTTTTCCACACAAATAATTTTTTCCCCATTTTCCAATACGAGATATGGTAAATTAAATAGTGGCAATAAAAAATGCATCTTGTCCTGCAAAAAAAAAAAAAAGCCCTCATATAGCTATGTGAACGGATAAATAAAAAAAGTTATGGTTTTTGGAACGTGGGGAGGAAAAATCCAAAATGCAAAAATGAAATTAGGCCTCGACCTTAAGGGGTTAATTCACAGCAGATGGTGCAAAGTGAAAATTGCAATTTTTCCACAGATATGCTATTTCAGTGTCCAATATGTTGTGCACAGTGTATGCCAGTGTGAAAACAAGCCCTCTTATTATTACATTGTCTTTGCTGGTTTTAGAAACAGCCTATATGTGACCCTAAGGCTGGGTTCAGACCTGAGCGTATTTGATATGCGCGTTTAACGCGCGTTTTTGTCGCGCGTTTTTATGCACGTTTTTTGCAATAGTAAACGCGCGTTTGACGCGCGTTTGTGTGATTGACTGCAGTGTCCTATGGCCACAAACGCGCGTCAAAACGCCCCAAAGAAGCTCAAGAACTTGTTTGAGCGTAGGGCGTTTTTCAGCGCGTTCAAACGCGCTGTAAAACGCTCAAGTGAGAACCAGGGCCATAGGGAAGCATTGGTTTTCATGTGTTGAGCGTTTTACAGCGCGTTTGAACGCGCTGTAAAACGCTCAAGTGTGAACCCAGCCTAATCTTTGGCTTGGACATACAACAGGGCTCAGGAGTAAAAGGGCACAATGCGCATATGAGGCCCAATGTGGTGATTTGCACCGCTTATGCTGACAACTGTAGAGGCTGTGGGATGGAATAAAAAATATAATCCCTGACAAGTGACCCCATTTTGCAAACTCTGCCCATTAAGACATTTAGGGGTCGAGTTAGCATTTTGATGGTGCAGGTATGTAGCAGAAATGAATGTGCAGCGCACTGTGCGAAGTGAAAATTTGGTGCATTTTCCACAGATGGCATTTCAGTTCCCGATATGTTGTACCCAGCATGTGCCATCAGAGACACACCATGCCCTTTAAATTGTAAGGTGGGTTCTACTGGATACTGAAATGCCATGAATGTGGGTGTAAACTTCTGTTTACGTTGCAGGGTTCAAAAGGGAAAGACCGCCATTTGGCTTTCGCGGGGCAGATTTTGATGGATTTGTTTACGTTTATTTTTCTCTGAAACAGAGCTGTATGGGGGCTTATTTTTTGCGGGATGATTTGCTATCAACATTGGTTCTATTTTGACATTGGTACATAAGATTTTTGGGGGAATCAGGATAAGGAAAAGGCAGCAACTCTGCAATAGCTTTTTGGGTTTGTTATTGTGGTGTCAACCGTGCGTGAAAAATGACATTATCTTTATTCTACTGATCAGTATGTTTACTTAATTCATTTTTTTTGCGGGATAAGGTGACAGTTTCATTGGTACCATTTTGGGGTACATAGTACTTTTTGATTGCTGAATATTATGCTTTTTGTGAGGTGAGCTGAGGCTGCTGTTCTGGCATGGATTTTTTTTTTTTTTTTTTTTCACAGTGCTCACCTGATGGGGTAGATTATGTGTTATTTTATTAGAGCCAGTTGTTACAGACACAGTGATACTTAATATTAGAGATGGCCTTGCGGTTCGCCTGGCTGTCGGTTCAGGGCGAACTTTGCGCGTTCGCGATTCGCCGAACATGCAAACATATGGAGATATTCGCGCCCGCCATATTCTTTTACATTGTGAAGAACTTTGACCCATGACACATCCATCAGGTGGTACAGGACAGCCAATTGGGACATTTCAGCACATGGACATACCCCCTACCTTATAAATAAACCTGATCTGGCCGCCATTTTACATTCAGTGTTTTGCCAGTGTAGGGACAGGTTGCTGTGTGGAGCAGGGACAGGCTGTTAGTGACACCAAACGCTAGCTAATAGGGCCACAAAAGTCTGTTTAAGGACTGGTATAGGTGTGCTATCGATAGGTGTGATACACAGAGGGGTGCGATATACTTATAATATACTTTCTAACATAGAAAGGATATTATAGTAGATTTGTATTGTGCAGCAGTGGTGAGCGGTTCTGCTGCGATACTGCAGCTAGATAGAGGGACAAACGCAATTATAAAAAATAATTATAACTGGTGTGATATACCAGTCGCCCCCCAAAAAAATTGATTGAAGCGGGGTGTTATATACCAATATACTTTCTTTATAGTGCATTTGGGTACTGTAGCATTTGTTTGCGGTTTTGCTGCGTTCCCTCTGCTACACAGAGTGAGAAACACTATTGGAACAAATAATTATAACTAGTGTGATATACCAGTCGCTCCCCCCAAAAAACTGATAGAAGCGGGGTATTATATACCAACAATATACTTTCTTTATAGTGTATTTGGGTACAGCAGCATTTGTTTGCGGTTTTGCTGCGTTCCCTCTGCTACACACAGGGACAAACGCTATTGGAACAAATAATTTCTACTGGTGTGATATACCAGTCGCCCCCAAAAAAACTGATTGAAGCGGGGTGTTATATACCAATATACTTTCTTTATAGTGCATTTGGGTACTGTATAGTGCATTTGCGCATGCGCTTACGCGAAAATTATATTGCCGATATTTCGCATTGAAAAAAATAATGAATGCAGATCGCAAATTCGAAAAATACATCTGATATGTCACTGTCCATGTTGTGGGACTATTTGTGCACTTCTAGTAATTATGTCTTGGCTGCAAATATGAGCTGAAGGTTTTTCAGGTTCGCCTGCCATTAAAATGAATGGGACCCGCAGTGAACTTGCAATTTGCAAACATTTGATCGCGATCGCGTTCACGAACCGTCCCGGCAGATGTTCGTACATCACTACTTAATATGTCTACTTTTTTTAGTTTTGTTAAGTTTTACACAATAAAAGCATTTTTGAAAAGAAAAGTCTTTTTTTGTTTTGTCTTATGGAGCTCAGTTTTTGCGGAATGAGGTGCCGATTTCATTGGTACAAGTTTGGAATATATAGCACTTTTTGATCACTCGATATTATGCTTTTTTACATGCTGTATTCTACTGCATTGACTGTTAGTATACTACACTGACAGTGTGGCTATGAGACACAGCCTGGGGACTGGGCCTCATAGGCTTCTGTAGGTGGCAGGCCCCGAGGCTTGTGAGAAGCCTTGAGCTGCCGCAGCAAACATTGGCCCCCTGTCATTTCAGTATGGGAGGCTGATGGAGAGGCAGCCCCCTCCCTCTGCAAACATCCTGTATACTGTGGTCAGCATTGACTGTGGCATATGAGGGGTTAATCCACTGACATCTGCATTTCCAGCAATGCCAGCAGATACAGCAGGGGCATGGCTGTCAGTAACACCCGACCCCGGCCACTGATCGAATGAGTGACGCTCCTGCACCCGATAATCACGTCGTACATGTACAGCGTTGTGTGGCAAGTCACTTACCGCTGCACCGTACATGTATGGGGCTGGGTGGGAAGGGGTTAAATGTGTCCTTTGAGTATGATTTGTTCTGGTTTTTGGCTTTAAAAACTGCATAAAAAGGATGAACCTGTAAATCAAGCTTCAAAGTTCTTTCTACCATCATATGGGATACTACAGTATGCACAACATGTCACAAAGCAAGTTAAGGGCCATGCTCACATTTATTTTTTTGTGAAATCCCCGAAAGAAAGCTAAGGCTGCAGTTTACAACTTCTTCAATTACAGATTTTGATACATGCAGATTCACACATAGATTAGCTTTTAGTATAGAATTCTCAAAAAGAATGAAAGTGCTGAAGATTATAAAAGGTAGGTTGGTTGGTTCTTTAATCTTCCCACATGGTACCCCAGAAAAATAATTTCTGGTGGAAGCCCATCTGAATCCACATGTACAATGCATCTGGATAAAATCTTTGTTTGTGAACATGGCCTAACTTTACTTGAGAAAAAAATGTCTATATAAAACACAGCTCATGAAATGCTGACTGATTTGCAACAGTTTTTCTACATTTCCTACATCAAGCCATGAAGGAAATTGGTTTCTTTCAGAAGCTTAACAGCTGATGCTATCTCCTTCCAAATCATAGATAACAGCTGATGTGGTCTGATTGTCCGGCCAATAGGTGCCTCTCCAGTTTAATCTTGTTGTTTAACCTTTCCATAATACTTACTATTTGACATTAAAAACGCCATGCCAAGAGAGTGATTTGATGGGCTGCATGGCCACTCCATCCCCCAAGAAAAAACGTGAAGTGCTTGAAGCAACTTCTACGTCCAGTTATTTTTAACCAACAGGTACGTAATCCCTGGCTGTATCTTGTTGTGCCGAAATTGTAGAAATTATAACAGCGGAGAACTGTGTAACTGCTTGCCCACAGTTGTCACAATGTATTATTTATATACAGGGGCGTTGCTTGTGTCTCAAAAGATTCAAGGCTCAAGCCCCAATGCATATATGTTTGTTGTGGCCGGGTTTGGGGTGGCCCCAATGCTACACTGGGCCCCCCGGACACCGTTGAGGTGTCACCACGTGTTGCTGCTCTCCGGAAGGGATGGTAAGGCGTGGTGCACCCCAATTGGAAATAAGTCCAGAGAGTCAGGTTCTGCAGTAAACCAGGGTGCTTCTTTACTGGAGGAATTCAGGTACAAAACAATACAGGCAAGGCATTTGGCTGGATTCTCCGGTCTGCTCCCTGGTAGAAGAAGGGTTGGACGCTGAGGAAAGGCCTGAGCTAGCTGTCCCTCTTTCTCTCAGAAGGATGGCATCCTGCTCAAGGGCCCATGGTCTGTAGCTCAGTAGTCCAGGTGGCTCCTTGGTCACAGGGCTAGTGACCCATGGTCTGTGGCTCAGCTTCCCCATCTTATCGTCTTCTTCAGGTCACTCAGTAGTCTGGCATGAGTCTTCCCCTCCAAGCACTGGTCCCTAACTGCAGCACACTAGGGGCTCTGACTGCTTTCCTTATATACCATTTCTAGCTGGACTGGAGCCTTCTAGTGGGAGGGGTGGAGTTGAGAAGCTCAGCACAAACAGATACATTTATCCTTTGAAAAACATTGTCTTGCTGCGAGCTATGTAAAATGCTATGTACTGTTCCGATTCAGTTCAGAAGTCTGTTACATTGCCACTTATGATAAAAGGCAAACATGTTATGGTCAGCACTATAGAGGGTGAAGTTAAAAAGGGTCAAAATGATGCTTGAAATAATGACCACATTGAGAAGGGGCTATCTCATGTAAACCGTGTATATAGTGCGTGATGACTATGTTGGTGGTACTGTTGGCTAGTCAAGTAATTGGTTCGGTCCAAATAGCAATGTCCTTTTGAGTGTTTTAGACGCAGATGCAGTTGCCAGCCAGAGAGACGATGAAAAAGTAGGGGAGCATCTAGCCCTACATTTTCTAGATCCGTGACCTGAACACAGTACCTCCTATTTTGTTCTGCCCCATTGATGACCAGTGATTACCTTGCTAATGACTG
The DNA here is from genome assembly GCF_905171765.1 of Bufo bufo. Lineage (NCBI taxonomy): Eukaryota > Metazoa > Chordata > Amphibia > Anura > Bufonidae > Bufo > Bufo bufo. The sequence goes on from NC_053390.1 coordinate 411,592,693, forward strand.
AGAACGTCTAGTTTGATGACCACAGCCTTGATCAGCCATATGCATCCTGTCCACGTGCAACCAGGGCCGGTACAAGGCAGGGGCCGAAGGAGCGGGTGCCCTGGGCGCTACCATTTGCGGACAGGAGGGGGGCGCAGGTGAAGTGCCAGCAGCAGTGGCGTCGCCAGGGGGGGGCCAGAGGGGGCCACGGCCCCCCCTACATCATGCTGTGCCCCCCCATGTGCCCCCCCAACTAAAATGACCCCCCCCCCCAAGTGAGCAGCCGCCGCCGGGCACAGGGAGATGAGCGCTTCCATTGCGCTCATCTCCATTGTAAACTGTCTGTGCCAGCGGAGGTGCAGGGGAGGGAGAGGCGTGTCCCTTCCCTTTCCTCTGATAGGCTGCAGGCAGGCACCGAAGTGGAGGAGAGGCCCCGCCCCCTAATTACTCCTGTTTACCTTTCTAAAGCTAAAGGACCTTTGATGATGTCATCACAGGTCCTGTAAGGGAACTGCACAGTGTAAAGTGTAGTTCCCAGGTTAGAACAGTGCATCTGCCAGGACCTGTGATGACATCATCTTCAACATCACAGGTCCTGCAGAATCTAGCAAAGGAACTGCACCAAAAATGGTGTAGTTCCTAGGTTTCAAAGGTACATCTGCCAGGACCTGTGATGACATCATCACAGGTCCTTCAACCCCTAACAGCAAGTATTAAAAGTTCACAAGCAGCTCTGTATTGATCCATACAGACTGGAATGGAGAGGTAAGAGGAGGTCCTCCACTTTTCATCATTTACCCCCCCCCCCCCCTCCATGCCCTGTTTTTACTCATTGCTCACTCATGTATACTACTTCAGACAGTTACCACTACCTCATGTACCTCACAGTGACTATAATGCATAACTGACCACATATTTCTATAAACACTGCATCTACAGTATTATACCTTCTATGTGTCACATCAATACACTGCTCTGTATATATATATATATATATATATATACACACACATACATGCACACACACTGCATATATTACACAGTATTATACATGCAATATGTACAGATATATAGTATATACCGCAGTGCACTGATATGTGAGGTATGAGGTATAATAGATGCTGTGTGTACAGATATCAGTACACTTCTGTATATACTATATATGTGAGGTACGAGGTATAATAGATGCAGTGTGTACAGATATATAGTATATACAGCAGTGTACTGATATGTGAGGTACGAGGTGTCAATACACTGCTGTATTTACTATATACCTGTACACACTGCATCTATTATACCTCGTACCTCACATATTACACTACTGTATATACTGTATACACTGCATATATTATACCCCGTACCTCACATATCAGTACACTGCTGTATATACTATATACCTGTACACACTGCATCTATTATACCCTGTACCTCACATATCAGAACACTAGGGAATATACTATATACCTGTACACACTGCATCTATTATACCGCGTACCTCACATAACTGTACACTGCTGTATATAATATACATCTGCATCTATTATACCTCTTTTGTGTGCCAGGGCTGTTTTGTAATCCCATTCTGGCCCTGATGGCATAAATTATAAAACGCAGCAGCAAGAATAGTTCATGGAACAAAGGGAGGGGCTATAAAAGGGGAATGGGGGCCCAATTTAGATTCCTGCTATGGGGCCCAGTGATTTTTATGTACGCCCCTGGCTGCAGGCACTAGGCCGGCAGCCTATCAGAGGCCGGCGCAATGACGTCATCGTGCCGCCTGAGCCTTACATTACAGCGTGGGACACAGGAAGAGGCTGCATCGCATCGCTGACACTTAGGTAAGTATAAGTGTTTTTTTTTTGTTTTTTTTTACAATAGTGTTACTGGCACATTGGGGGGGCTTATTACAAAACTGGCACATGATGATGGGGGGGACTTTATACTGGCACATGATGATGGGGGGGAACTTTATAGTGTCTGTGACTTTCAAAGTCCCACAGTCCTTTGTTCTATTGCTTTAAGTATATTCTTGTTTTGAAACAACATTGATTCTTTCTTAAAAACGGGGGGGGGGGGGGGGGCAGTTTGCCATCTTCGCCCTGGGCACCAAATGGCCTTGTCCCAGCCCTGCGTGCAACCCGCATGTTCCATAAAACCAGCTACCAGGATACGTCATCAGTTGCGAGACGGATTACAGCATCAACAGCCCACTAATCAGAAGTGTGAAAAAACAAGCCTTGTTGTTGACTACTGAGCAATACATTTTAATACCTAAGCTCAGAACAAACAGATACATTGTAACTCTTTCCGTCTCTTATAGACTTACATTAGAGCTGCAATGATACTCAATGGCAATGATAAAACTGTTTTTCCAGACAAAAACAAGTTTCCAGACATAACAACAGAGCTTCCAGACAGTCACAAGGTCAGTCTGGGTTTGGTGGTAAACACCGTCTGTTTTTTTCTCTCCAAAACATAGTCTTTTTCAAACTCTATGGCAGCTGTGGAAAATTACCAGCTTCTTATTCAAAGTCCTAACAGTCTCTCAGTATTCATTAACCCTTTCCACAGAGCCATGCAAATACAATGATAATGAACATGATATATATCACAACATATAAAATGCAGTTACACAGTATTTAACAGTATAAGTTGAACTTTTCAAGTGAAATAAAGTAAGAAGTTTATAACTTTGCATAGGGGAAATAGGCTAATGTCCAAACGTCAAAGTATCCCCTCTAGGGAACTACATGTTCAATTTTAAATCCACCCCCCCCCCCCATCAAACTAAAGGTATATTTGGATGATATTACAGAGTGCTATCACACATACAGGAGAGTAAATGCTACATACCTATTACATCCAGCAATGTCTCATCTGATGTAGACTTTCTCTTGCTCCATCTTCTCCATTCGGTCCAGCAACACATTACTTTTTTCAGCCAAATCTCGTCTCTGCAGCAGTTGGCACACAGGCATATTAGATTTCTCACTTTTCCATTATCCTCACTCTCCTGGTGCCCCAACAGTGTCATCCTGCTGCTACCCCCAATACTGTGCCCATTGTGCTCCCCAATGCCTCCAAGTACTACAATGTAGAAATAAAACAGTGTCATACAGATAATCCCAAAAGTCCCACGAATAGTAATAATTCTCTCGCAAAGTGCCCTCATTAGTAATGGTGCCACCTGCAGTGATGATGCTTCCCAAGAATGCCCTGTTAGTAGTAGTGCCCTTCATATTGTGCCCAATATTACTAATACCAAAAAGAAACCCCAATAGTAATAGTAATAAAAGTAGTAATAAGGCCTCATAAAGTGCCCACAGTAATAATAAAGCCCCTCCATAAGCCCCCCTTCCTGTAGAGACAGTAGATTTAATGCCATTATAGGCTCCTGGTAGTTATAATGCCCCCTATAACGCCTCTTCAATTTCCCCCTCGTAAATATAATTCCCCCATAGTGCCCTCTGGAATTATAATGGCCCTTTGTAGTTCCCCTAGTAGTTATAATGTCCCCTGTTGAACCCCCAGTAGACATAATACTCCTTAGTGCCCCAGAAGGTAAAATGCTCCTCTGTAGTGCCCCCAATAGGTATATTGCCATCCTGTGCTGCCCTCAATAGGTATAATGCCCCTCTGCAGTGCCCCATTCATAATAATGCCCCTCTGTACTGACCCCAGTCAGTGTAATGCCAATCTGTACTGCCCCGAGTCGGTATAATGCCCCACAGTAGTGCACCCAGAATTATGGTGTATAGTGCTTTCCTGTGCTTATAATGCCCACCTACCCCCACATTGGCCCCAGTACTATCTTCCCCAATGAGAGGACAAGAAAAAAAAATACTCAACTGACTCCCTGCAGCCATCTGCAATGCAGATCACAAGTCTTTTCCAACCTGTGGCCTTAGTTCCCGCCACCCTACTGGGGCCCAGGTGCGGATTGGGAACTTAAAGTGGCCCTGGCAAAAAAAAACTAAAAGTGGCCCCATGTTGTAGACGGGACTAAATTGATAGAAGACGGAGCAACATTAAGTAGGCAGGGCCAACACAAGTAGGCAGGGACAACAGAAGTAGACATGGTCTGCAATACCACAGTGCAGCAAAAAAAAACTGCCCCAGCAGAATCAAATACCACAGTGCAGCACAAAATACTGCCGCCCTCTCCACAGTATTCAACTGTATCACCGTCATGAGGATGGTAATACAGTTCAGTTCAGAAGGGCAACTGCAACCGTTGAGCATCAGATCATTATGTACCTGGCCTGCGGCCATCAAGAGAGCTTTGGTGGCCCCCTGGGCATCAGCTCCCTGGTAAATTTCCCTGTAGGGTCTATGGCCAATCTGCCCCTGCCGGTCTACTCTATCATAGGTCTCAGGCCTACTGGCCTATGAGTGTGTGCGGTGGGGCAGGGAGCCGTGTCCTACCGTAGTACTTCAACTTCGCCCTTAAGACATTGTATAGTTGGAAGCCACTAGGTTCAGGCACCTGAACAAAATATCCAGGGCCTAAGCCACGGATGTTTTGACTTAGCGACACTCTTATTTATTTACCTAAACATACAAAATCAGCTTTAGTCAATAATAAATTGGAATTAAAGCTCACCTATCCGTACAATAATAAAAATGACATGCATTTTAAGACAGCTTTAGGCTACTTTCACACCTGCGTTCGGGTGTCCGCTCGTGAGCTCCGTTTGAAGGGGCTCACAAGCGGCCCCGAACGCAGCCGTCCAGCCCTAATGCATTCTCAGTGGACGCGGATCCGCTGAGAATGCATCAGTCTGCCAGCGTTCAGCCTCCGCTCCGCGAAGAGGCAAGCGGATCCGTCCAGACTTACAATGTAAGTCAATGGGGACGGATCCGCTTGAAGATGACACCATATGGCTCAATCTTCAAACGGATCCGTCCCCCATTGACTTTCAATGTAAAGTCTGGACGGATCCGTTCAGGCTACTTTCAGACTTAGTTTTTTTTCAAACTATAATGCAGACGAATCCGTTCTGAACGGATCCAAACGTCTGCATTATAGGAGCGGATCCGTCTGAGCAGACATCAGACGGACCCGCTCTGAACGCTAGTGTGAAAGTAGCCTTAGTAGTGCTAGTTTTTGAAAATGCACACAATCTCTCTCAGTGATTGCTGAGTAGGCAGGTTCTACCTGGTGTGATGTAAGACCTATTCTGTGTATCCTGAGCCAATTGGATGCCGCCTGCTGCTCTCCTTAACCTCTCATGATCCCCCTCAGTGACATTCTAAGAAACTGTAACTGCATCTTCCTCCTCCTGGTTTTCTATTTAAAAGGTCACTAACTTTTCACACAGCTCTGAATAAATCAATACTACAAGTAACCTTAAGCAATGTTGTAATCAGGGGCGTAGCTATAAGGGGTGCAAAGGTAGCAGTCGCTAACAGGCCCAGGAGCCTGAAGGGGCCCAAAGACTCTTGTGCTTCATAAGAAGACACTGGTATTGAAGAAAGCGCATGCCGGCTAAGTTACACCTCTGGCTGCAGGTAAGGGGTTAGGTCAAGAATTGGGCATGAGGGGGGGGGGGGGTGGTTGTTTCAATTTTTGCCTTCAGTTAGCAGGAAGGCTATGTGCTTCCTTGCCCCTGGCCACAAAGCACTGAGGGGAGGGGTGCCCAAGCTGGACTCTTGCACCAGGGCCCCTAAGTCTTTAGCTATACCCCTGGATGTAATATAGCTTATCAGAGAAAATGCCTTGTTCTAGAGTTTCTTCTACTTCTCTTCCCCTTTGTAAAATGACTTTGTCTTTGAAATTTATGGGAAATCCATCTTTTGAGACCAGGACACCTCTCTCATCATATGATATGTTGTATTTGCCTCATGAAGGTGCCTATTAAAATTAAAATCATCCTTTACCCTCAGCTACTGTGTTCTTCCCCCTTCCTCTGTAGATTGTAAACTCTTGCAGGCAGGGTCCTCTCCCCCTCTGTACCAGTCTGTTAATAGTTTCTTGTTCATTGTATTTTTATATTATGTATCTGTAACCCCTGATGTACAGCGCTGTGGAATTAATGGCGCTTTCAAATAAGTAATAATAATAATAACTATTTGAAGAATAACTACTTACCTGGTTTGCGTTGCTTTGAATCTCCCGTCCTTTTTCTCCTGTTTTCTACTTCTCTGATAACGGAAGGATCAGATTACATCATCCCATTTAAGTCTGTGTAGAGTGAAAGGGAAAGGAGAGAACAGGAAACGAGTGAGACACACAGCCAGAAAGACTCTGAAATCACTTAGAAACTGTGGTCAGTAGCATCTAAGGGGTTAAATGGGGAGGATGGGAGCTTCTGCCGATCCAGGCCATTAGAGCAGCAACATGGCTGTCATAAGAATGTCAAGTTCCTGCACTTCGCTGAATGGGAGACCAGTGGAGCATTTAAACTTGGCCACTGTAAAAAAGAATAAGACCCCTTAATGGCCACCATAAAATGACATATCACCGTCATTAAGTGGTAAATGTACCCACATTATCTCATGCATTTATATTTTCAACAGCTTGCAAAAATTAATTGTGACGGACTGAACCATCACTGGGGCTGCTGGAGAAGCCTGAGGGCCAGCCTCCTTCCTACAGACTATGGACCGAGAACTATGGAGACCCCCTAAGACCTTTTGGGGTTACAAGGAACTATGAACCCTGATTTATGTGTGTAATTTATATGCCACATATTTCCTATTGCCCATTAAAAAGGCATGGTGTGGATTCAGCAACACAAAAAGGGTTAACTCTGCACTGAGACTCCCACTGATTGTGTTAGTGATGGGATTAAGATAGTTGATTATAATAGCAGCCGACTCCTAGATGAGCAGATCACCATATGATACACTCAGGAGATAATCCCATCACATGTGTCTCCACTGTCCCTATTCATTCATTATGGAGGGGGTGAAGATGTCTGTTTGCATCATGTGTTTGTTAATTGCGTCACAGACAATGCCATTGTGTTTGTTGAATAGGGTTAGTTTTTGTGTTTAAACTGTAAAGGATTGGCTGCTATGTCATGTCCTCAGTTCCCAACCAGGTCCACAGGGGTGGTACCCTTGTTGGAAAATGTGTATATCAATGCTTGTGTGTTCAATAAAGAGTTCTGTAACGGATCTCCTGGCACCCCGACCAGGTACCTCCGTTGATAAAGGCTCCCAGTGCCTCCCGAGGACTCCAAGCACTCCGCTCGACACCAATACCACCACAGGAACCAGGAACAGGAACAGCTCTTACAAGAGCTAGGAGTAATAGCCAGGGGAGTATACAAGTATAGCAATCCCCACACACATGAGACGAGGCTCTATGTTGAATGTAAAAGAGGAACTCTTTATTGAGGGCTACCCGCCCGTATTTATGCAGGTCCCCATCTGGTGGACACGCCCCTAGGGGACCAGAATGAATACTGTGACACAGGACAGATATGCAGCACTGCAGGATACACAGACACAATACATCCCCACAATGCATCATGGTTTCCTCCTCTCTGCCCTGGAGACACCCGAGGAGTAATCCAATTATCTCTCAGGACAAAGGGAAATCGCCAATACACATGTGGGAACAACAGGACAGGAATCACCACCCAAACACACAATGTCACACCCCCACAGCAAACACAGACATTTAACATATTCCCAGATAGCTCAAGTCTGAGTGCATATCATTAGGTGAATGGCATTCAGAATACACAAATACAATACAATTAGCTATCTGGGTACCCTCACATAACAAAATACAATTGCAAAGACAGATTTAAGCTGTGCGGCCGGTCTGTCTGCTCCTTTAAAGTTAATATGGGCCATAATCCTGAGGCAAGAGGCTGGTAGCCAGGCCCCTCCGAAACCCAGTGGCGAGGTTGGTTTCGCCACACATCTCCCCCTCCCAGGGAAGACTAACCAGATACCTGACCTCATGCCGGTCGGTATCTGAGTTAGTCTGGCAGTCCACCCACAACCCAATACTGGACCTGTTGAATTTTGGGGCCTGGCTCTGTTCTGTATGTCCCCAGCTGTTGAGGGGGCATCTGCTACTCCTTGCTTCCTTGTTGCTCTCTAGCTTGGAGCTGTAGGTACTTGGTGGGCAGAGGCCGACTGCGCTCTGCCCCGATGCCAGCTCTTCCGATGGGGTAGCCTGTGGGAAGTCCGGCTCTGGAGAAGAGGATAGGGGAGGGCAGAGGCCGACTGCGCTCTGCCCAGATGCCAGCGCTTCCGCAGGGGTAGCCTGTGGAAAGTCAGCCTCTGGAGAGGAGGATAGAGGAGGGCAGAGGCCAACTGCGCTCTGCACAGATGCCAGCTCTTCCGCTGGGGTAGCCTGTGGGAAGTCCGGCTCTGGAGAAGAGGATAGGGGAGGGCAGAGGCCGACTGCGCTCTGCCCAGATGCCAGCGCTTCCGCAGGGGTAGCCTGTGGAAAGTCAGCCTCTGGAGAGGAGGATAGAGGAGGGCAGAGGCCAACTGCGCTCTGCACAGATGCCAGCTCTTCCGCTGGGGTAGCCTGTGGGAAGTCCGGCTCTGGAGAAGAGGATAGGGGAGGGCAGAGGCCAGCGGCGCTCTGCCCTGATGCCAGCACTTCAGCTGGGGTGCATGGTGCCAACTCCCCCTCCTCTGGATACCCCATCTGCCGCTGGGGAGAGGGGGTAACGAGCTCCTCTCCCATACATACTTCCAGCCGCTGGGGAGGGCGACCGACCGTCTCCGCTCCCAATACAGTGTCCTGCTGCTGGGTAAAGGAGACTGGGCTCTCTATTCCCTGCTGGACACTCTGCCGCTGGGGGACAGGACCGACTGTCTCTGCCCCCTGTAACTCAGCCTGCTGCTGGGGAATGGAGACTGGGCTCCCAATTCCCTGCAGGACCAGTGGAGAGACCTCGGTCCCATCTCCACCGGCCACCTGGGGTTCTTCCCAGTAAACATACACAATATCCTCCCAGCTGAAGGGCTCTGGACCTGGGTCTGACACTCTGCTCTCCTGCTGAGCCTTCTCACTGGAGTGGAACAGCTGCTGGTAGCCCTGTTCCAGCTCCATCTCTCGGGTCACCAGGTGGACCAGGTCCTGCTCAATCTCATGTGTGTCGTCTGGGGAATGGAGACTGGGCTCCCAATTCCCTGTAAATCACCCAGCCGCTGGGGAATGGAGACTGGGCTCCCAATTCCCTGCAATTCACACTGCCAATAGGGACAGGGGGTAACAAGCTCCTCTCCCATACATACTTCCAGCCTCTGGGGAGGGAGACCGACTGTTTCCGCTCCCAATACATTGTCCTGTTGCTGGGGAAAGGAGACTGGGCTCTCTGTTCCCTGTAGGACACTCTGCCGCTGGGGGACAGGACTGACTGTCTCTGCCCCCTGTAACTCAGCCTGCTGCTGGGGAATGGAGACTGGGCTCCCAATTCCCTGCAGGACCAGTGGAGAGACCTCGGTCCCATCTCCACCGGCCACCTGGGGTTCTTCCCAGTAAACATACACAATATCCTCCCAGCTGAAGGGCTCTGGACCTGGGTCTGACACTCTGCTCTCCTGCTGAGCCTTCTCACTGGAGTGGAACAGCTGCTGGTAGCCCTGTTCCAGCTCCATCTCTCGGGTCACCAGGTGGACCAGGTCCTGCTCAATCTCATGTGTGTCGTCCCAGTCATACCTGCTCTCCCTCCATTCCAAGAGATCACGGAACCGGGCTTGTGTAGGGCTCCCAAACTCCAGCTCTGAAAAAGTCTCCCATAACAAGCCATGACCATCAAACTCCTCTCCCTCCGGCTTGTCATGCTCAGCTGTCCTGGGTAGGTACTGTGCCCCATACCACCAGAGCGCCTGGTAGGCATCTTCCAGCCACAGCTCCTGCCATGCTAGGAGTTCCAATTCCTTTACCCATTCCTCCCAGGGCTGCTCTCCCAGGAAGGGCATCCGCAGGGCTACTCGCTTCTGCAACCGCTGGTCTTCCGTGGGGAGTCTCTCGTCCCGCATATACTCCACAATACCCAGTACCTGGTACCAGATGCCTTTGCGGACTGCATCTCGGTCATCCATGACACCCTCATCGTACTCCACTGCTGTTTCCATTCTGGTGCTGTCAGGGTCGCTGTACTAGGACATGCGTTGCCCTCAAATTGTAAAATCCATGGAATGGTGTCACCTGGGCGCCGCTCTGCCCACTGATATAGTTCGTTTTTCGTTTTTAAACTAGTGAAAGGTCCTCTTTAAGTAATAGGCGTAACACAGTGCATCACTGCCTGCAGTGTTTATTAGAAATGATAGTTAATAATCATCATCAAACCTTGTCTTTTTTACATACCTGCACTTGACTTGCGTATTCCCAGCAGACAGTAATGGATAACTGGTTATTACATGGGACTGCAAATATTAAAGCACACAATTTATTCTGATTGCTTTTAATTTGTCTTAATTTACTGTTTATAAAAGGATATTTTTGACTGGATATGCTTGAAAATGAGTGGCACATCTTAATCGACCTCTATTTACTATATAATGAAATAAATTGTTTAATCTAATAAAGGAGCATGAGTCACTGAGGACGTGGACTGAGCTTCTCATGCAGTAGGACAGCAAGTAAATGTAGGAGTGATGAATCTCAATTTATCTTATTGCTGTTTCTCCTGAATCTTTAATAAGAATAATGTTGCTTTGAAGGCAAACGGAGTGCATTCGATTTGCAAATTGAAGTCAAAGGACATTAATATGTGTTTTATGTATCTTATTATTCTTGATTACATTTTTGTTATAAGAATACATTTATGTGTATCGTTTTAATATTGTCAAAAATGTTAAATTACCGCAGTTCATTTCTTTTTGGGTAGTTTGGACTTTTTTTTTACCCTAATCACATTAGTACAGGTTTAAAAAAAAAGTCCTGTGGAAATTTATGTAGTACATTCAACCATTTGCATAATCACTTTTTCTTAACACCTTTGTTGCCAGAAATTTGCAGAAATCTGTCACTTAAAATAGCAGGGACATTCTGTAAATGTATAGAGTAAGTGATGATAATGTGAATAAGGCCTTATGCACATGACTGTATTACAGCTCCATACAGCCTCTGAGTATGGATCTGTAGTATGGCAGCCATATCGGCGTATTGTGCCATACTATACCTCTCTATTCCTCTAATTTCATAAAGTAGTTGTCTGCAATATCAATCTGACAGACAAAAGTGGTGGTATTATCCATTGGATTTTGTATTATGATGCTGTAGGACTCTGAAGGCCTCCACATAGGCTTTGTACATATGCCTATGAGTAGAGCTCAACTTGTGCCAGCAGTGTATGGGTCCTTATGCCAACAGTATAGTCACCATGAAGAAATTACAAACTTGATACATTCTTTAACTCTATACTTTGTAGAAATTAGAAATTGAAAAGCTGTTTCTTTATCCTAAAATGTTTGTTCTTACATAAAAAACAAATATGTTGATTTTTCATGTCTGAAGGCCCTGATACACAAGCCAATGACCGGGCGAACAACTGTGCCTATGAACTTCAGTTCCGAAATGCTGCCATGATTAGCTACTACGTGGTCAGCATCTATTCTGTGAGTATAAAAATAATTTCCCAGCATCCCCACATGTAAACAGTGGATGTGCTGCCGACAAATGATCGGATTAATGATTGTTTGTCCCCATACAATTTGTCTAAATGGAGCTTGCAGTAATGATCAATATGCTATATTGTCAGGAAATCTGCCCCTATAAAAAGGACCCTAATTCCATTGTTTTGACCCGACATCACCACAATCCCCTTGATGGTTGCTGTTCCAACAAGCTACAGTATGAGAAAACATGTCTGACTAGGCTTGATTCACATCACTGTTTCATTTTCCGTTCTTCTGATACGTCAGAAGAACAGAAAACGACAAAAAAAAGGATCCTGTATTTTAAGCATCCTTTCTGCTCAGTTATGCAAATTTTGCATCCGTTTTAGCCATTTCCGTCTGAGATCTGTTATTTTACATGGAAAAAAAAATACTTTGTGTAGGACTTTTTAAAAAAAACTAAATTAACAGCTCCGCGTCTGCACCGCTCAGATACCGTGGTCACATTTGACCATGGCATCTGAAGGGTTAAATGTATGCGATCAGCCTTATGGCTGATCACATACAGTCGTGGCCAAAAGTTTTGAGAATTACATAAATATTGGAAATGGGAAAAGTTGGTGCTTAAGTTTTTATAATAGCAATTTGCATATACTTCAGAATGTTATGAAGAGTGATCAGATGAATTGCATACTCCTTCTTTGCCATGAAAATTAACTTAATCCCAAGAAAAACTTTCCACTGCATTTTATTGCTGTCATTAAAGGACCTGCTGAGATCATTTCAGTAATCGTCTTGTTAACTCAGGTGAGAATGTTGACGAGCACAAGGCTGGAGATCATTATGTCAGGCTTATTAGATTAAAATGGCAGACTTGACATGGTAAAAGGAGGGTGATGCTTGAAATCATTGTTCTTCCATTGTTAACCATGGTGACCTGCAAAGAAACGCGTGCAGCCATCATTGCGTTGCATAAAAATGGCTTCACAGGCAAGGATATTGTGGCTACTAAGATTGCACCTCAATCAACAATTTATAGGATCATCAAGACCTTCAAGGAAAGAGGTTTAATTCTTGTTAAGAAGGCTTCAGGGCGTCCAAGAAAGTCCAGCAAGCTACAGGATCGTCTCCTAAAGAGGATTCAGCTGCAGGATCGGAGTGCCACCAGTGCAGAGCTTGCTCAGGAATGGCAGCAGGCAGGTGTGAGCGCATCTGCACGCACAGTGAGGCAAAGACTTTTGGAAGATGGCCTGGTGTCAAGAAGGGCAGCAAAGAAGCCACTTCTCTCCAAAAAAAACATCAGGGACAGATTGATCTTCTGCAGAAAGTTTGGTGAATGAACTGTTGAGGACTGGGGCAAAGTCATATTCTCAGATGAAGCCTCTTTCTGATTGTTTGGGGCATCTGGAAAAAGGCTTGTCCGGAGAAGAAAAGGTGAGCGCTACCATCAGTCCTGTGTCATGCCAACAGTAAAGCATCCTGAGACCATTCATGTGTGGGGTTGCTTCTCATCCAAGGGAGTGGGCTCACTCACAATTTTGCCCAAAAACACAGCCATGAATAATAAGAATGGTACCAAAACACCCTCCAACAGCAACTTCTTCCAACAATCCAACAACAGTTTGGTGAAGAACAATGCATTTTCCAGCACGATGGAGCACCGTGCCATAAGGAAAAAGTGATAACTAAGTGGCTCGGGGACAAAAACGTTGACATTTTGGGTCCATGGCCTGGAAACTTCCCAGATCTTAATCCCATTGAGAACTTGTGGTCAATCCTCAAGAGGCGGGTGGACAAACAAAAACCCACTAATTCTGACAAACTCCAAGAAGTGATTATGAAAGAATGGGTTGCTATCAGTCAGGAATTGACCCAGAAGTTGATTGAGAGCATGCCCAGTCGAATTGCAGAGGTCCTGAAAAAGAAGGGCCAACACTGCAAATACAGACTCTTTGCATAAATGTCATGTAATTGTCGATAAAAGCCTTTGAAACGTATGAAATGCGTGTAATTATATTTCACTACATCACAGAAACAACTGAAACAAAGATCTAAAAGCAGTTTAGCAGCAAACTTTGTGAAAACTAATATTTTTTTGTCATTCTCAAAACTTTTGGCCACGACTGTACATTCACCCCAGGCCTCTGCTGTTTGAAACATCAGAAACCTGGCGGCTATGGCGCTCAAGGTACACGCCATCTTTAAAGTGCCAGCTTCTGCCGTATATGTATGGTGGAGGACGCAAAGCGGTTATACGATTGTTCCTATGGTCGTACATTCCCATACTGTTTGCATTACTATGGGCAGCTCATCCTCTTGTTACACATTTGTATTGCCAACAAACAACAATTTTTATGCGGACCGCAAAAAACGTCTTGTGCATGAGGCCTAACCGATATGTTTACACAGGGCGATGATTGTGAACGTTGTAGAAACCATTGCAATATACATGAAACAAAAATATTGTTCAGTTTTTTATGAACCTAACGCTTTCCTCTCTAGGAGCGCCCCCTGCTGTTTATCCTTCTGGTCCATCTTCTGCCGCATTCAGTAGTGGACTAACACCAGGCCAAACACCATTTATTCATTCATCCCAAAATGATATACAATTATATAGCGGACTCTTTAAACAGCGGAGAAGACAATTGTGGGGGCAGTACATGCCAAATGTATCTCTGAGGGTAGAGGTGAGGAACTATTTTTTTATGCAGAAGAGGAAGGAATAATTGCAATGCATCCTGGGAGATGCAAGTGCTTGATAAGCTGCTGCCCACCCACAGAAAGGAAAGAAAGCCATTCAGATAAGTGAGTAAAAGAGCTTAAAGGGACCCTGTCATAAACTTTATGCTGTCCATACTAACGGCAGAATAAAGTAGAGACAGGTGAGTTGATTTCAGCTGTCTGTCATTTAAAATTCAAAAGTAAGTGGTTGCCGAGAAGCAACATCACAATAATTGCAGACTGGGCCTGGAAAAGACTCAAAGCCACCTGAGAAGAGTCATGGTTATTCATGAATTCCTGCTCTCCCTGCCCACCTGCCGATGACTGACCGCCTTCTACCTAGTTTTCTCCCTTTCTCTCTAGGAGAGAACTGCCAATCATCAGCAGGTGGGCAGGGAGAGCAGGAGATTATGAATAACCATGACTCTCCTCAGGTAGATTTGACTCTTTTCAAGGCCTGGGCTGCAATGATTATGATGCTGGTTCTCGGCAACCACTTACTTTTAGCTGATGTGTGACACACCGCTGAAATCAGCATTTCTGTCACTATTTTATACTGCCCTCAGTGAGGTCAGCATAAAGTTGATGACAGGTTCCCTTAACCTCTTAAGGACCCACACCATACATGTACCGTGCAGATGTCCGTGACTTAATTACCAAGGTTCACGGGGCTCTGGGGAAGGTTCGGGGGGGGGGAATCACGGCACCATGCCTGCTCTTACTGGCAGGCAGCCATGCCAGGTAAGGGCAGAATGATGCTGAACCACCCCCTGCAGCCCCGATCGCTGCTATTGGCTGTATTCTTCAGGCATGCGCATCGCAGCTCCGGCTGCTATATGGAGCTGCAGGGGGGTGTCATCTGGAGGTGACCGGTACTGAACAAGTCAACACCTGTCTCCTCCTAGGTCAGGCAGGGGACACCAGTGTTTTGGGTCCCCTGCAAGCACTGCTATTGGCTGGAACAAGGCTGCAGCCAATGTCAGCACTATAGCTGCACAGGAAGAGGCAGAACTTCCCTGCATGCGGCCATTCTAGCTGTTGACTGCATGCAGAGAGGTTCTGTGCCTTTCTGTGCTGCTTGTGGCTTGCTGGGAATTATGGTGCACCACCACAGCGTTTTAACTCCTTTCCTGCTGAAAAAAAGAGGAAAGAAGAAAAGAAGAAGAAAGAAGAACATTTGGAATAGCTGCACAGATTAATTTTTTTATTTGCAGCTGTTCTAGATCCCTAAACCATCCTCCGTCCCTGTCCCTTCCCGCTGAGTCTGCCAGGGAGGGAGAAGAGGATGCCACTTTCCTCTACTCCTCTACCCCCTCATCATCATCATCCACTGATGAGGGACTCTCTAGAAGGTGCCCCAGGGTAGCAGAGGAGGTAGCCCCCCACCGTGACCCCATATTGACCCCACCCCCTGATGAATATCAGCCCCAAATTCTTGAGTTTGTGGGCAACAAACGTTAGGCAATATTGGAGTTCAGACATTTTCGACCAGACTCCAATTTACAGTCAGACCATGACCCGGGAGCGATTTGAGACCATTAAGAAATTCCTACACTACAATGACAATGCACAGTGCCCACCCCAAAACGACCCAACATTTGACCATCTGTTCAAAGTTAGGCCTGCCATTGACAACTTCAGCACCAAGTTTGCTGAGGTATACAACCCAGAGAAAAAGGTATGTGTAGAGTCCCTGTTCAAAGGGAGGATTAGATTCCGCCAGTACCTGCCTAACAAACGGGCAAGGTATGGAATAAAAATATACAAACTCTGTGATAGTTGCTCCGGGCATTTATGAAGGGAAAGATTCCAGGATAGAAGCCCCAGAATGCCCCCCCTTCCCCGTCTTAGGAGTTGGTGGGAAGATTGTGTGAGACTTACTGCACCTGCTGCTGGATAAGGGTTACCACCTCTATGTGGATAACTATTATACCAGCATATTCAGGTCCCTAACTGCCAGAGGTACTGTGGCTTGCGGCACAGTGCGCAAAAATCAGAGAGGCCTCCCTAGATCCCTGCTAGTGCAACCACTGAGAATGGGTGAAAGTAGGGTTCTCCATAATGAGAACATGCTGGTGGTTAAGTACAAAGACAAGAGGGACGTCCTTGTACTGACCACCATTCACACTAATGCCAGCTCCCCTGCTCCTGTACGAGGTACCACAACCACTACCCCCAAACCAGTTTGTGTCCTGGACTACAACAGGCACATGGGAGGGGTGGATCTTACAGATCAACTTATGAAGCCCTACAGTGCCACACGAAAAACGAAAGTGTGGAACAAAAAGCTGCCTGTACACATTTGTACAGATGGCAATGTGCAATGCATACGTGCTATTTCATTTTGCAGGCCACAGAGGAACTATCAAGGCCCTAATTTTTCAAAGCTAGGTCGGGGAGGGTCCCAGTACTTTCGGAAGTTATGGTGCCCGTGTTGTACCTGCCCTGAAAAACCTGGCCTGTGCATGCAGGAGTGCTTCAGAATCTACCACTCATCCATGGAGTATAAATTTAATTTCCTCCATGAAGTACCCTGTAGTTTTATCACCTTATATCTGATTTAGTCCCCATAATTTACATATCCACTTTTCACCAACATATTCATTTCTGTGAAACACCTGTTAGGTCAAAAGTGCCCTTTTCATCCCTTAAAATGTTCGTACGGGGTGCTTATGGCACCTAAAATACATGTCTGTTTATTCAGGCCTGCAAAAAACAGTTTTTGCACTTTGCCTCTAGAGCCCTGCTGTGCACCAATACAGCAGGCTACAAGCACATATGGGGTGTTTGCAAAAAGAGGAGAAAATGGGGAACATATACTGGGGTGCATTTTCTCCTTTAACCCCTTGTGAAAGGGAAAAATTGGGGTCTGCTAGTAATTTTTTCATTTTTACAAATGTGTGCTTTGAAATCCTTTCTCTAGTATTTCTGCTCTTTCCAAAATGGGGGTCACTTCTTGGGGTTTTTCATTTCTGGTGACCTCAGGAAATTTATTTAATCTGACATGGCACCTAAAATACATGTCTGTTTATTCAGGCATGCAAAAAACTGTTTTTGCACTTTGCCTCTAGAGACCTGCTGTGCGCCAATACAGCAGGCTACAAGCACATATGGGGTGTTTGCAAAAAGGGGAGAAAATGGGGAACACAATCTGGGGTGCCTTTTCTCCTTTAATCCCTTGTGGGGAAAAAATTGGGGTCTGCTAGTAATTAAAATTTTTACCCCCACAAATATGTGCTTTGAAATGCTTTCCAAGTATTTCTGTCTTCTGTGTGACACCTGTTTGCTGAAAAGTACCCTTTCTACCACTTAAAATGTTAATACGGGGGTGCTCTTTCCGAAATGGTGTCAGTTTTTGGGGTTTTTCATTTCTGGGGACCTCAGGAATTTATTTAATGCGACATGGCACCTAAAATACATGTCTGCCAATTCAGGTCAGCAAAATCCATATTTAGCTTTTTGAATCTAGAGCCCTGCCATGCACCCATACATAATTTCTTGAGCACATATGGGGTGTTGGCGTATTCGGGGGGAAATGGGGAACAAAATGTGGGGTGCATCTTGTCCTGTTACCTCTTGTGAAAGTGAAAAATGTGGGTGTAAAGCAACTTTTTCTGGAAAAAAATTTTATTTTTACATTTTCACAGCCAAGCGTTTTCTAATTCTGTGAATCGCTCGATTGGTCAAAGTGCTCGCTACACACCTTGAAATATTCCTTGAGAGGTGTAGTTTCCAGAATGGGGTCACTTTTTGGGGGTTTCCACTCTAGGGGTACCTCAGGGTGTGTTCAATGGAGCCTGTCAATTATTCCGGTGAAATCTGCCTTCCAGAAGCCATTTGGTGCTACTTTCCTCTGACCCCTGTGGTACACCCATATAGCAGTATACAAGCACATATGGGGTATTGCTGTAACAAAGAGAAAATGGGAAATAAATTAGGGGCTGCATTTTCTCCAGTTCCCCCTTGTGAAAGTGAAAAATTTGGGCCTAGACTAAATTTTTCAGGATTTTTATTTTTATTTTTCATTTTCACAGCCAATTCTATGAATCACTTTTGAGGACAAAGTTCTCACTACACACCTTGAAATATTCCTTGAGGGGTGTAGTTTCCAGAATGGGGTCACTTTTGGGGGGTTTCCATTGTAGGGCCACCTCAAGGTGTCTTCATATGCGACAATAGCTCCCAATTACCATTCCAGCTAAATTCGCTCTCCAAAAGCCATATGGTGCTCCTTCCACTCTGAAGCCTGCTGTGTGCCCATACATCAGTTTTTGAGCACACATGGGGTGTTTCTGTAAACTCCTGATTCAGGGTAATAGATTTTAAGTTTTGTTTGGCTGTTAACCCTTGATGTGTTGCAGAAAAAATCTATTCAAATTTAAAATCTGCAAAAAAAATGTGAAATGTTGAAATTTCATTGCCATTTTCATTTAATTCTCGTGGGGCACCAAAAGGGTTAACAAAGTTTGTAAAATCAGTTTTGAATACTTTGAGGGGTGTAGTTTATAAAATGGGGTGATTTATGGGTGGTTTCAAATATGTAAGCCCCTGAACGTGACTTCATAACTGAACTGGTCCTGAAAAAATTAGGGTTTTTAAATGATTTGCTTCTAAACTTCTAAGCCTTCTAACGTCCCAAAAAAATAACATGTCAATTTCAAAATAATCCAAACACGAAGTAGACATATGGGGAATGTAAAGTAATAACTATTTTTGGAGGCATTGCTATCTATTATAAAAGTATAGAAATTGAAATTTAGAAATCTGAAAATTTTTCAACATTTATGGTAAATTTGGTGTTTTTTTATAAATAAAAATGAAATTTTTTGACCGAATTTTAACACTGTCATGAAGTACAAAATGTGATAACAAAACAGTCTCAGAATGGCTTGGATAAGTAAAAGTGTTTTAAAGCTATTACCACATAAAGTGACACATGTCAGATTTGCTAAAAATGGCCTGGTTCTTAAGGTGAAAAATGGCAGGGTCCTTAACCTCTTAAGGACATAGGGTGTACAGGTACACCCTTGTGCCCTGGTACTTAAGGACACAGGGCGTACGTGTACGCCCTGTGTATTTTCGATCACTGCCGTGCGGCTGGCAGTGATCGGAACCCGGTGCCTGCTCAAATCATTGAGCAGGCACCTAGGCTAAATGCGCGGGGGGGTCCCGTGTCGGCGATCGCGGCAAACCGCAGGTCAATTCAGACCTGCGGTTTGCTGCGATTTCTGCAGTTTCTGGTCCCCGCGGTCCCTGACCGCGGGGATCAGAAACTTTATATGCCTAAAAAAAGTTTTATTCACCCCCCCCCTGCACCCCCGAATGATTTTTATGGTGGCGGGAGGTGCAGGGGGAGGGTTGCGGGCGGTGTGGGCGGTGCGGGAGGCGGGCGGTGCGGCAGGCGGGATCGCGATCCCCCGCCCGCCTCCCCTTGTATAATCGTTGGTGTCTAGTGGGGATACCAGGGTGCCAGCACATTGCTGGCACCCTGGTATAAACGGCTGACATCTGCGATGCGATGTCAGCCGTTTAACCCTTTCCATACAGCGGTCCGTACGGACCGCTGTATGGAAAAGGGTAACAGCGCAGGGAGCTCCCTCCCTCTCCCATCGGGGGGCTGCTGTGCCTTTGCAGCCCCCCGATGGAGAGGGAGAGAGCCCCCAGAGAGCCCCCCGAGAGATCCCCTCCTTACCCTTCCCCGTCTGCGAAGTTCTGAGCAGACGGGGAAGGTTCCCATGGCAACAGGACGCCTCTCAGGCGTCCTGCTGTCCATGGTGCTGAACAGATCTGTGCTGAAAGGCATAGATCTGTTCAGTGTAAGTAAAATACAGTACAGAACAATATATATTGTACTGTACTGTATTATACAGACATCAGACCCACTGGATCTTCAAGAACCAAGTGGGTCTGGGTCAAAAAAAAGTGAATAAAAGTGAAAAAAAAGTAAAAATCAAAAAACACATTTATCACTGATAAAAAATGAAAAAAAATAAAATTCCCTACACATGTTTGGTATCACCGCGTCCGTAACGACCTGATCTATAAAACGGTCATGTTACTTTACCCGAACGGTGAACACCATAAAAATAAAAAATAAAAAACTATGATGAAATTGAAATTTTGCCCACCCTACTTCCCAAAAAAGGTAATAAAAGTGATCAAAAAAGTCGCATGTACGCCAAAATTGTAACAATCAAACCGTCATCTCATCCCGCAAAAATAATACCCTACCCAAGATAATCGCCCAAAAACTGAAAAAACTATGGCTCTTAGACTATGGAAACACTAAAACATGATTTTCTTTGTTGAAATGAAATCATTGTGTAAAACTTACATAAATAAAAAAAAAGTATACATATTAGGTATCGCCGCGTCCGTATCGCCCGGCTCTATAAAAATATCACATGATCTAACCCCTCAGATGACCACCGTAAAAAAAAAAAAAAAAAAACGGTGTAAAAAAAGCCATTTTTTGTCATCTTAAGTCACAAAAAGTGTAATAGCAAGCAATCAAAAAGTCATATGCACCCCAAAATAGATGCCAATCAAACCGTCATCTCATCCCGCAAAAAATGAGACCCTACTTAAGATAATCGCCCAAAAACTGAAAAAACTATGGCTCTTAGACTATGGAGACACTAAAACATTTTTTTGGTTTTAAAAATGAAATCATTGTGTAAAACTTACATAAATAAAAAAATTTGTATACATATTAGGTATCTCCGCGTCCGTGACAACCTGCTCTATAAAATTACCACATGATCTAACCTGTCAGATGAATGTTGTAAATAACCAAAAAAAAAAAACGGTGCCAAAAAAGCTATTTCTTGTTACCTTGCCGCACAAAAAGTGTAATATAGAGCAACCAAAAATCATATGTACCCTAAACTAGTACCAACAAAACTGCCACCCTATACCGTAGTTTCTAAAATGGGGTCACTTTTTTGGAGTTTCTACTCTAGGGGTGCATCAGGGGGGCTTCAAATGGGACATGGTGTCAAAAAAACCAGTCCAGCAAAATATGCCTTCCAAAAACCATATGGTGTTCCTTTCCTTCTGCACCCTGCCGTGTGCCCGTACAGCTGTTTACGACCACATATGGGGTGTTTCTGTAAACTACAGAATTAGGGCTATAAATAATGAGTTTTGTTTGGCTGTTAACCCTTGCTTTGTAACTGGAAAAAAAATATTAAAATGGAAAATCTGCCAAAAAAGTGAAATTTTGAAATTGTATCTCTATTTTCCATTAAATCTTGTGCAACACCTAAAGGGTTAACAAAGTTTGTAAAATCAGTTTTGAATACCTTGAGGGGTGTAGTTTCTTAGATGGGGTCACTTTTATGGAGTTTATAATCTAGGGGTGCATCAGGGGGGCTTCAAATGGGACATGGTGCCAAAAAAACAGTCCAGCAAAATCAGCCCTCCAAAAACCAAACGGCGCACATTTCACTCTACGCCCCGCTGTGTGCCCGTACAGTAGTTTACGGCCACATATGGGGTGTTTCTGTAAACAGCAGAGTCAGGGCAATAAAGATACAGTCTTGTTTGGCTGTTAACCCTTGCTTTGTTAGTGGAAAAAATGGGTTAAAATGGAAAATTAGGCAAAAAAATGAAATTCTCAAATTTCCTCGCCATTTGCCAATAACTCTTGTGAAACACCTAAAGGGTTAACGACGTATGTAAAATCAGTTTTGAATACCTTGAGGGGTGTAGTTTCTTAGATGGGGTCACTTTTAGGGAGTTTCTCCTCTAGGGGTGCATCAGGGGGCTTCAAATGGGACATGGTGTAAATAAACCAGTCCATAAAAATCAGCCTTCCAAAAACCAAACGGCGCACCTTTCACTCTACGCCCCGCTGTGTGGCCGTACAGTAGTTTACGGCCACATATTGGGTGTTTCTGTAAATGGCAGAGTCAGGGCAATAAAGATACAGTCTTGTTTGGCTGTTAACCCTTGGTTTGTTAGTGGAAAAAATGGGTTAAAATGAAAAATTAGACAAAAAAATGAAATTCTCAAATTTCCTCCCTATTTGCCAATAACTCTTGTGCAACACCTAAAGGGTTAACAACGTATGCAAAATCAGTTTTGAATACCTTGAGGGGTGTAGTTTCTTAGATGGGGTCATTTTTGGGTGTTTCTATAATGTAAGCCTCGCAAAGTGACTTGAGACCTGAACTGGTCCCTAGAAATTGAGTTTTTGTAAATTTCGGAAAAATTTCAAGATTTGCTTCTAAACTTCTAAGCCTTATAACATCCCCAAAAAATAAAATATCATTCCCAAAACAATTCAAACATGAAGTAGACATATGGGGAATGTAAAGTCATCACAATTTTTGGGGGTATTACTATGTATTACAGAAGTAGAGAAACTGAAACTTTGAAATTTGCAAATTTTTTTAAAATTTTTGTTAAATTAGGTATTTTTTGGTGCAAAAAAAATTTTTTTTTTTACTCCATTTTACCAGTGTCATGAAGTACAATATGTGACGAAAAAACAATCTGAGAACGGCCTGGATAAGTCAAACCGTTTTAAAGTTATCAGCACTTAAAGGGACTCTGGTCAGATTTTCAAAAAATGGCCTGGTCCTAAGGTGTAAAAAGGCTGTGTCCTTAAGGGGTTAAGGTAAGGTTAAACTAATAATGAAGTGTCAATAAGACATATTGGGTGTGGAGAATGTATTATTATCTTTTTGCCAGAAATCCGGCCCAATCGCACTCCAGTGGGGTAGCATAAAAAACGTGCCATTTTAAAGATGCAGCAAATACATTCAAATACAAAAACATTATTGCTATCACTTTGTTGATGTGCAGTCACTTCCAAACCTCATCCTTTCTAATAATGGGTATTCAGCGGCTTTCAATGAATGTTAAATGACGAAACAGGCCATTTAAAAGATCAAGAGCACTATCCAAAAATATACTTACCCATACAAAGGTGTAGTAAATCTGGACTGATTTTGATTAAAGTTACAGTGCATTGTAGTTGTGATTCTTTTTACCCCTTGGTTCACCCTGACAGGCTTCCACATCTGTGCTTTTGCCAGCATGGAATCTCAAAACCACAGCAAAACACTTCCGTTATAATAAAACAACCAGCTGCATCCATTCTGAATGGATCCAGTTGTATTATATTGAAAATGAAGAAACTGAAAAAAATGGATCCAGCACCATTGACTTACATGGTTTTTGGTGCCGGATCCGTCTTCTTCAGTATCTCATGCCACACACAAAAACATCTGGCATGGGAACGCTACAAACTGGAATGGAATGCATTCTGGTGCACTCTGTTCTGGTTTCCTTAGTTGTATCCCTATTGACAACGAATGGGGACAAAACTGAAGTGTTGTGCTGCCGTTTTGAGAGCCTGTGCCGGATGTAAAAGTAGCCTTAAAGGGGTTGTCCCATGAAAATATTCTACATTTTTCAAACCAGCACCAGGATCTGAAAACTTTTGTAATTGCATGTAATTAAAAATGTAGTATAGCCACTGAGTGACTCAGTAAAATGTATCTGTACAGCGCCACCTGCCGTTTGTTCTTTTTCTTATTTCTCTGTCCACCTCACTGAGGTGCTGAGGTGGTCACACGCACCCAGTTTAAATCTTCAACCTCAACCAGCTATATCTTCTGTTAGAAGCTGTGGCAGTTACAGGGAAAGAGCTACAGCAGAAAGGATACACCTCCTGATAGCCAGTCTGAAATAAATCTAGCAGAACAATTGGAGCAATGAATGAGGAGATCTCTGGATCCATGTGAGGTACAGGGCTGGTACTCTCTTGGTTAGAAAGGTATTGTCATGTAATATGTGAAGTCTGGTTTTCATTTTTACATCAATCATGGACTGGTATAACCTATTTAAGTACTTTTACATAGACTGATTATCGGGCCAAATATCGGGATAAGTGTTTATAGAAAACCTTGTTCCCAAACATTCACCCATGTAAAAGTGCCAGTGATCAACCGACGAACGTGTACACTCTCGCTCATTGGGTGAACGTGTTTTTCGTCTGGCACCAAAAATTATAGTTCTTGTGTAGCAGATCGTCATGTATAAACAAGGATCTGCTGCCCAGAACCAATGACTCTCAGTGGGGACAATCCATCACAGTAGCTATTGCTATCCCCATACAGTGGAGGTGATGGCTGCATGGAAGAGCAGACATCTCTGCTGACGATCAGGCAATTATCGGGAACGTTTGTTTTGTTTATGATAATTGCATGAAACATCGGTCCATGTGCCTTTAGTTCAATATAATGATGCTTGCTATAGATAGATATACCCTGTAGAACGTCGCTCAAGCTAAAGTCATTTTTCAGCATCATGTATACTCTTATGTTACTGTACCTTTTTATATACTGTATTGTGTTTTGTTCTTTAAAAAAAAAAAATTGGAATTTGAAAAAGACCATATTAGGGTGGGTTCACATCAGTGTTCTGGATTCCGTTATGGATTTTCGTTATAAAATGGTTATAACGGAATCCATAAGATGGAAGTCAAAACGGAAGCCTTTAGAGACATTCTGTTTTGATCTGTCTTAATAGAAGTCTATGGGGAATCATAACGGATGCGTCTGGGTCCCGTTATGCAAGACGGAAAACAAAGTACTGTCGAGAGGAATTTTCTCTCCGTTCTGCATAACGGAAACCAGACGGATCCGTTATGCTTCCCCATAGACTTCTATCAAGACGGAAAGCAAAACGGAATGCCTTTTAGGCCTCTTTCACACGGGCGTTGCGGGAAAATGTGCGGGTGCGTTGCGGGAACACGCGCGATTTTTCAGCGCGAGTGCAAAACATTGTAATGCGTTTTGCACTTCACATGATCTTTTACCATGGTGATGGATCATGTGATGGACCATGTGATGACCGGAGTGACGTCACCACAGGTCCTGTTCCTCCACACAGCTAAGATGAAGACAGAAGGAGATGCCGGGCTGTGCGATCAAGTGGATTAAGGTGAGTTTAATAATTTATTTATTTTTTTAACCCCTCCAGCGCTATTGTACTATGCATTCTGTATTCAGAATGCTATTATTTTCCCTTATAACCATTTTATAAGGGAAAATAATAATGATCGGGTCTCCATCCCGATCGTCTCCTAGCAATCGTGCGTCAAAATCGCACCGCATCCACACTTGCTTGCGGATGCTTGTGATTTTCACGCAACCCCATTCACTTCTATGGGGCCTGCGTTGCGTGAAAAATGCAGAACATAGAGCATGCTGCGATTTTCATGCAACGCACAAGTGATGCGTGAAAATCACTGCTCATGTGAACAGCCCCATTGAAATGAATGGGTCGGGATTCAGTGCGGGTGCAATACGTTCATTGCACCCTCACGGAATACTAGCCCGTGTGAAAGGGGCCTTAAAGGCTTCCGTTTTGCATTCCGTCATAATACAAGTCTATGGGCAGCATAACGGATCAGTCCTTCCATCTTATGGATTCCGTTATTTTACTTTATTACCATTTTATAGCGGAAAGCCATAACGGAAACCAGAACGCAGATGTGAACCTACCCTTTAATAACATTTTATGAAGTGTGAAGCACACAAAAAGTTACAGTGACAAAAATATCTACATAGCTTTATGATCTGCATTCGAACACAAACAAAGGGACCTACAGTCAGGTCCATAAATATTGGGACATCGACACAATTCTAGCATTTTTGGCTCTATACACCACCACAATGGATTTGAAATTAAACGAACAAGATGTGCTTTAACTGCAGACTGTCAGCTTTAATTTGAGAGTACATCCAAATCAGGTGAACGGTGTAGGAATTACAACAGTTTGCATATGTGCCTCCTACTTGTTAAGAAACCAAAAGTAATGGGACAATTGGCTTCTCAGCTGTTCCATGGCAAGGTGTGTGTTATTCCCTCATTATCCCAATTAAAATGAGCAGATAAAAGGTCCAGAGTTAATTTCAAGTGTGCTATTTGCATTTGGAATCTGTTGCTGTCAAGTCTCAAGATGAGATCCAAAGAGCTGTCACTATCAGTGAAGCAAGCCATCATTAGGCTGAAAAAACAAAACAAACCCATCAGAGAGATATCAAAAACATTAGGCGTGGCTAAAACAACTTGTTTGGAACAGTCTTAAAAAGAAGGTGAGCTCAGCAACGCCAAAAGACCCAGAAGACCATGGAAAACAACTGTGGTGGATGACCAAAGAATTCTTTCCCTGGTGAAGAAAACACCCTTCACAACAGTTGGCCAGATCAAGAACACTCTCCAGGAGGTAGGTGTATGTGTGTCAAAGTCAACAATCAAGAGAAGACTTCACCTGTCACGAGGGTATCGAGAACCACGCCTGACTCCGTTATACCCGGGGTCAGGAAGTCGCAGCGGTTGGCTGCACGCTCTATTTAAGATAGGGCTGTTTTCCTTATGGTAGCTTTCTGGGTTTGCTTTGCAAACCCTTTTGGCTCACTCAGGGATCCGTAGCTCCTTCTCCTCAGCTGTTCCTTGTCCAGCACTCCCAAACCTCCTTATATTCCTCTCTCACACTTCTCTGGTTGCCAGAGATAGAACTTCCTGCCTGGACATCTATTCTGACCTTCTGGAGCTGTGTTGCTGCGTTCTCTGGTAGTTGGTCCAGAACGCTACCCTCCGGATCCCTGTTGGACCTTTGTGGTCTATTGTGATCGCCCACCTGGGTGTATGTGTTTGTCTGTCCTCTCCCTGGTATTTCCCTCTTAGTGATAGTGGTGCGGTGCGGATCCCACCGGCCCGTTCACTATGTAGGGCTCATTTTAGGGAAAGCCAGGGTTTAGGCACGTGATCGCCGCACGGGTGAGGAAGCCGTCTAGGGACGTCAGGGCAGTCAGGTGCCAGCCGCAAGGTGAGTTAGGGGTCACCACCTTTCCCTCTCCCTTGGGCAGGGCTTTCCTTTTTATCCTCCCTGTGCGTGACGTCGGTCATTACATTACCAGAGTGAATACAGAGGGTTCACCACAAGATGTAAACCATTGGTGAGCCTCAAAAACAGGAAGGCCAGATTAGAGTTTGCCAAACGACATCTAAAAAAGCCTTCACAGTTCTGGAACAACATCCTATGGACAGATGAGACCAAGATCAACTTGTACCAGAGT
This sequence comes from Bufo bufo, assembly GCF_905171765.1. NCBI lineage: Eukaryota > Metazoa > Chordata > Amphibia > Anura > Bufonidae > Bufo > Bufo bufo. The sequence goes on from NC_053390.1 coordinate 411,620,031, forward strand.
GATGGGAAGAGAAGAGTATGGAGAAGGAAAGGCACTGCTCATGATCCTAAGCATACCACCTCATCAGTGAAGCATGGTGGTGGTAGTGTCATGGCATGGGCATGTATGGCTGCCAATGGAACTGGTTCTCTTGTATTTATTGATGATGTGACTGCTGACAAAAGCAGCAGGATGAATTCTGAAGTGTTTCGGGCAATATTATCTGCTCATATTCAGCCAAATGCTTCAGAACTCATTGGACGGCGCTTCACAGTATAGATGGACAATGACCCAAAGCATACTGCAAAAGCAACCAAAGAGTTTTTTAAGGGAAAGAAGTGGAATGTTATGCAATGGCCAAGTCAATCACCTGACCTGAATCCGATTGAGCATGCATTTCACTTGCTGAAGACAAAACTGAAGGGAAAATGCCCCAAGAACAAGCAGGAACTGAAGACAGTTGCAGTAGAGGCCTGGCAGAGCATCACCAGGGATGAAATCCAGCGTCTGGTGATGTCTATGCGTTCCAGACTTCAGGCTGTAATTGACTGCAAAGGATTTGCAACCAAGTATTAAAAAGTGAAAGTTTGATTTATGATTATTATTCAGTCCCATTACTTTTGGTCCCTCAACAAGTGAGAGGCACATATGCAAACTGTTGTAATTCCTACACCATTCACCTGATTTGGATGTAAATGGCCTCAAATTAAAGCTGACAGTTTGCAGTTAAAGCACATCTTGTTCGTTTCATTTCAAATCCATTGTGGTGGTGTATAGAGCCAAAAATGTTAGAATGTGTCAATGTCCCAATATTTATAGACCTGACTGTATGTATAGTAATTTATTTTCACTAACTTTCTAATGTAGGCAGAAGGAAGAAAAAAATTTAAGGACTAATAAAATGTATATGGGTACAAATAGAAATCCAGGTTTATGGCAATAGCATGCAAAGACATGTTTCACCAAGGGAAATGAGGAGGAGGTAGGGCTTTGGACACAAGAGATTTCCTACTACACCAGGATTTATGCACTTCACACCAGAAATCAGTGTGTTATTACTTTCATTTTCTAGATATTGGCACTGCAATGACTAAGGAATAAGATCTCATTAATTAACAATTAATCTTACAATCGTCAGTTGTCCTTCAGATGCAACAAAGATCATCAGAGCGAGAAGATGGGCAATGTGAATGTCTACTTTTTGTTTGCTCAAATGTAACTATCTGTTTGTAAAAGTAGTAATATGGGAGTGTAGGAGTGCCTGAGTCTGAAACTCTTGTGGCCCTATCCAACTGTTATTATGCATCACCAGGGCTGCAGTTAGGCAGTGGACATTGTGGTTCTGATTATATGGACATTGTGGCTGTCAATATGGGAGGCACTGTAAGTCTCATAATTGGAAAATGGGGCAGTGGTTATTGGGGGCACTATGACTTTCATTAGGGGGCACGGTTTTCAGCATCACAACATGGTGGATGTGTTTATGGGGCTGTCACGGATGAAGTTGGCAGATAGCTGGAACATATAAATAAACAAGCAACTGGCTTGATCCCAAACTAAGGAGCTTATAGGTGAGCCCTATAAAACCCTAAGAGCTCTCCCTGACTGCTATGCACATGCAAGGGTCTGTATGGTAGACGATTGCATGCCCGTGTACCTAATCCTGTGTGACACCTGAAAACCCTATAATAGTGAGGGGACACGACCACCGGCTCCCTGCACTTAATACGGACGGAGTCAGGGTCACCTAGAATCAAGCCAGCAAGGAAACACAATAAAGTAAAAGACTTATCTGAACAAACAGCAGAAGAAGCCTCCAGCAGTGAACAGCTTATCCAGGAAGTAGTATAAACCGCAAAGTGAGGCAGTATGGGAGGGATTATAAAGGAAGAACTGGCAGTGACAGGGACACTGTTGGCATTATTATCGGGATACTTTGGGTGGCTCATTTTGAGGGTATAGTATGAATAGTTTAGAGAAGGACTACTTTATCCATTGAAGTCATTTCATAAAAAGCAAAAATAATCTTACATTATTATTTTTTATTCAATTAAACCTTGAAAAATATTTTACAATGTAATTATAATAAATCAATATTGTTTATATATTCTTTATTTGATTTTTAAAAAAATTAGAACAATCATGCCATGTGTCAGCTGCTAGAACTGTTTGTTCTATGTCTGAGTGAGACGATCACGAGTCCTTTTGAAAACACCTCGCTTACTCAGTAGGCTACAGACCTTAATAGCCATTTTTTTTTAAACTATGTTTAAATGAGTAGGTATTTCCATTAAAATCATGTGCTACGTATACAAATTAAACCAGCGAAAATAAATATTACTTAAAGACAAACCTGCCATCAAAGTATGACACGCTATGACAGGGAAACATGAAAAAGAAAATCCTACGGAGAATTTAAATGGAGGCCCGGGGCAATGAAGATATTTGAAAGACATATTTCCTACAGCAAGACAGCATTTGCATAATAGAACACATCCTAGTGCAAAAAAAAACGAGTCCTAGAAAATGAGCGGTTGGAGTTATATGCTTTGCATACTAAATAAGTACATTCTAGAGGAGCCAGCGCTGGTTTTATAGCAGGTCTACCCCGGAGCTATGCAATTAACATACACTGGCTTCCTGCATTTACACTCAATGCAATACGCTCAATACATGTGCTTCATGTAAAAAGTGACACTTACCTTTCAGTTAATCTTCAACTTTACATTTCATGTTAATTACTTCATTCACTATATTTTGGAGCCAAAGGCACACCCCAAATTATAACACAGACAGATTAGGCAAAGAAAAAAGGGTATTTTAAACAGGAAGGACACAACCTCATTACTAACCGGTTACAGTTTATAGGCTTTTTTATGGTAGACTACCAAAATACATTGTTAGAGGGTGCAAACAACAGATATATGCAATCAGGAATGTAACGTTCACCCTTTTAACTCCTTAAGGACGGGGCTAATTTTTATTTAGTTGTTTCCCTTCTGCATTCAAAAAGCCATAACTTTCTGAATGTTGCATTCACATAGCCATAGGAGGGCTTATTTTTTTCAGGACAAGTTATATTTTTAATGGCACTATTTAATTTACCATAGCTTGTATTGGAAAATGGGAAAAAGTTCTTTGGGGAGGGGGGGGTTTGTTTTAACTGTGTTCACGGTATACTAAAAATGAGATGACGACCTTATACTGCAGTTCAGTATGATTCCAGCAATACCAAATTTAGGCTACTTTCACACTAGCGTTAATATTTTCCGGTAATGAGATCCATCATAGGGTCTCAATACCGGAAAAAAACGCTTCCGTTTTGTCCCCATTCATTGTCAATAGGGACAAAACGTAACTGAACAGAACGGAGTGCTCCAAAATGTATTCTGTTCTCATACCGGAGAGCAAACTGCAGCATGCTGCAGTTTGCTTTCCGTCCTGGGATGCAGAGAAAGACGGATCCGTCATGACCCACAATGCAAGTCAATAGGAACGGATCCGTTTTATCTTGTATTATTTGTCACAATACAAAACTGATCCGTCCCCCATTGACTTTCAATGTAGTTCATGACGGATCCGTCTTGGGTATGTTAAAGATAATACAGCCGGATCCGTTCATAACGATGCAGATGTCGCACGACACATGTCGTCATGTAGCCCTAGCATTAAAGGGGCAGGGCGCTGTGGAGGTCACTGTTAAAGGGGCGGGCACTGTGGAGGTCACTGTTAAAGAGGCGTTCACTGTGGATGTTACTGTTAAGGGGGCAGGCCGCTCTGGTGGTCACTGTTAAGGGGGCAGGGGCAACTGCTGTGAAGGTCCCTCTTAAGGCAGTGGGGTACTGTGGAGGTCACTGTTAAGGAAGCGGGGTACTGTGGAGGTCACTGTTAAGTGGGCGGGCCCATGAGGAGGTCACTGTCAAGGAAGTGGAGGTCCCTGTGGCGGAGCACGGGGGGGGGGGGGGGGTCAGTGTTAAGGGATGGAGGACTGTGGAGTTCACTGTTAAAGGGGATACTGTCAATATCTTTTTTTTTTTTTTTTATCAGATACTTTTTATTTATTTTGTCAGTTTTTAAACAAAAACAAAAGCAACAAGTAAGGCTACTTTAACACCTGCGTTTAGGTGTGGATCCGTCTGGTATCTGCACAGACGGATCCGCACCTATAATGCAAACGTTGTTATCCGTTAAGTACAAATCCGTCTGCATAACCCAGTAAAAAAAAAGTCTAAGTCTAAATAGAAGTCAAACGGATCCGTCCTGACTTTACATTGAAAGTCAATGGGGGACGGATCCGTTTACAATTGCACCAATATTGTGTCAATGTAAACGGATCCGTCCCCATTGACTTACATTGTAAGTCAGGATGGATCCGTTTGGCTCCGCATCGCAAGCAGCGTTTTGGTGTCCGCCTCCAGAGTGGAATGGAGGCGGAACAGAGCCAAACTGATGCATTCTGAACAGATCCTTATCCATTTAGAATGCATTGGGGCTAAACTGATCCGTTTGGGGCCGCTGGTGAGAGCCTTGAAACGGATCTCACAGGTGGACCCAGAAACGGCAGTGTGAAAGTAGCCTAACACAAATTCTCCCCCCCCCCCCTAGATCTGCAGTCCGGAGACAAATCCATGATGAAATCCGATAGTCAGTGTTGTCAATAAAGGTCGACGAAACATCTTGTCACTGAGCTCCGTCGGGGGTCCTCTTCTCATATACTGTTGGTCTTCCTAGGCTTCCATACAATCATCCCATTCAATCATGCTAATACACAAGACTCTATATACTGATCCAATATGATAATGAACTGCCTCCTAGAGTGTATTTCCCCCCCAATAGCAGTTATCCAGTGGTATGCATCATAACGTTATAACATACAATAACAGACATCAGTCATTAGTTTCCCCTATTAGAGAACCAGCTTCTAAATATGTATTACTATAATTTCTTGTCACCTAAAAGTATTCTTAACATTTTTTGAGCATTCAATTTAATGAAAACAACGAATAAACTGAAACAGGCTGTTTTTCAGCTGATCAAAAGTTCAGGGCCACACCTCCAAAATAAAACACTAAACCCCCCCAAAACAGAAATCCAACTTCCAAACATGAACTCAGTAATGAGTAGCTCCGCGTTATTGTTGATCACTTCAAAAATTTGTTTCGGCATGCTTGATGCAAGCGTTTCCATGAGGTGAGTGGGAACATTTCTCCAAGTGGTGAAGACGGCCGCACGAAGGCCATCTACTGTCTGGAACTGTTGTCCATTTTTGTAAACTTCCCTTGCCACCCATCCCCAAAAGTTCTCAATTGGATTTAGATCAGGGGAACACGCAGGATGGGCCAAAAGAGTGATGTTATTCTCCTGGAATAAGTCCCTTGTCCTGCGGGCATTGTGTACTGTAGCGTTGTCCTGTTGAAAAACCCAGTCGTTACCACACAGACGAGGGCCCTAGTCATGAGGAATGCTCTCAGCAACATCTCGACATAGCCAGCGGCCGTTTGACACCCCTGCACTTCCTGAAGCTCCATTGTTCCACTGAAGGAAAAAGCACCCCAGACCATTATGGCGCACCCTCCACTGTGGCGCGTAGAAAACATCTCAGATGGGATCTGCTTGTCATGCCAGTAACATTGGAAACCATCAGGACCATCAAGGTTAAATTTTTTCTCATCAGACAATAAAACTTTCTTCCACCCTTGAATGTCTCATGTTTGGTGCTCTCTTGCAAAGTCCAAACGAGCAGTTCTGTGGCGTTCAAGGAGACGAGGTCTTTGAAGACGTTTTTTGTTTTTGAAGCCCTTCAGTCTCAGATGCCGTCTGATGGTTATGGGGCTGCAGTCAGCACCAGAAAGGGCCTTAATTTGGGTCGAGGATCATCCAGTGTCTTGACAGACAGCCAACTGGATCCTCCGGCTCAGTGCTGATGAAATTTTTTTGGGTCTTCCACTTGACTTTTTGGTTCCATAACCCTCAGGATCATTTAAGAAATTCCAAATGACTGTCTTACTACGTCCCACCTCAGCAGCGATGGCGCGCTGTGAGAGACCCTGCTTATGCAGTTCAACAACCCGACCACGTTCAAAAAGGGAGAGTTTTTTTGTCTTTGCTATCACAACGTGTGACTACCTGACAGAAAATGACAATGAATTGAATCCACATCTTTGCACAGATTTGGCCTTTTAAAGGCATGTGGTCCTAAAATTTGGATCAGCTGAAAAACAGCCTGTTTCAGTTTAATCTTTATTTTCAATTAATTGAATGCTCAAAAAATGTTTTGTTTCACTCTCATTTCTTCTTGTTGCATGTTGAAGCTCTACTTGGAACCTTGTTAAGATCCAACAATGTAAAATATGATTTTTTTGCCATTTTGTGGTCTTAAACTTTTGATCAGGACTGTATCTTTCCAATCGTTTCAATGTATGAATCCTCTCCACCAGCTCCCCAGCTCTTGGGGGACGTTGATTAATCCAGTAATAAGCAATCAATTTTCTTGCTTGATACAGTACCCGCATAATAGCGAATATTTTTTCTGACGATATTTGCAGCATTTTATCATATCCCAAAATACAACATGGTGCTGTCCGATCTACCTTTACATCAAAAACCGTATGTAACTGTTCTGTAACCTCGATCCAGTAGCGTCTCAGTCTAGGGCAGTTCCACATAAGATGAATTAGGTCAGCATTTGGTGTCCCGCATCTTGGACAATCATCATCTTCCCTATACCCCATTTGTTTCAATACAACCGGGGTTCTATATACCCTATGCAGCAGATATAATGGGCTTCACTTACTGCCACTGCTGTAAATTCCTCTAATACTGTATCCCATTGTTCTACAGCCAGATCAGCAATATCCTTCTTCCACTTATCATATAGCTGTAAAGGGTGTTTCTTGAATTGCATCTCCATTAAGCTCTTATAATGAAGGGAAATAACTCCACTAGTGCTCCCTTGTGAACTAGTAAGGTCTATGATAGAATGTTTAGCAGTAGGTTCTATCTTCCCCTGTTTTTCCTGTGATTGTATGGCATGCCTGAGTTGCAAGTAGAGGTAAACTGGGTTTTTGGTAGTGTAAATTCTTTTTGTAACTGGGTATACTCCTTAAAGGTACCATTATCAAATAACTGATGTATGCGGTTAAGTCCGCTTGCTTCCCAGACTTGAGCACCTGCCACTTTATTTAACTCCCCAAACACAGGGTTGCGCCAAATCAGAGTGAACTTGGTAAATCCCGTGAGTCCTGCAACATTTCTAGCCTTCCACCACACTCTGTGTATAGTACGGAGCAGGCCAAAACGATTCCCTACTTTAATCATTGTACTACCCTCTATTGTAGCCATCAGGCTTTTCCCATTAATCAAGCGTTTGACGATCCGTCCCGCTGTATTAAGGTCACCATCATCTCCCCAGCCCCTGATATGCTGCAACTGAGCTGCCAAGTAATATATCCAGGGATCCTTGAGTTTTGGGCCTACACAAAGTAGCAAGTTTTATACGCGCAATTCCCCTCTTCCAGATAAGATCTCTGAATATCGCATTCACAGTATAGAAAAAACAGAGGGGTATCCAGACTGGAGCATTATGTAACATATATATAAGTTTAGGCATTAAAACTATTTACATTAGGTTAGTACGGCCGACCATAGTGAGAGGTAGACGATTCCAAGTCTGAACCTTCTGCCTAAACCTATGCAACAATGGTATCAAATTTAATTCCTCATAATCCCAATCGTTATTCAATATCCGAATACCCAAATACTTAAAGGAAGTAACTATTTGTAAACCTGCCGCATGTGCAGAATTATCCCTCTCACTATTAGATATCAACATCAATTTATGGTCAAGCCAGACAACTTACCAAAACCATTTATAATGGCCATAGCTTCTGGAAGAGAGGAATCCCATTTGTCCAAGAACAACAGTAGATCATCAGCATATAGTGCCACTTTTTCCGTCAATGGGCCATAACAGAAACTTTTTACTGTTTCCGCTTTTCTTAGGGCCTCTGCAAGAGGCTCTATTGCCATTGCTAACAATAATGGAGATAGGGGCACCCTTGCCTGGTTCCCCTGTGTAACTTAAAGAGAGAGCCCCCCATTTATTCTAATTCTAGCTGTGGGTCAATTATACAATAGTTGTATCCACTTAATGAATTCTGGTCCAACCCCCATTTTCTTGAGCACCTGCCATAGGTATCGCCATTTCACGCTGTCGAATGCTTTGGCCGCATCAAGAGATGCGATGGCCGCATTCAACGTGCGGACCTGGCCCATCTGAATATTTAAGAATAATCGCCTTATATTCACCGCAGTTGACATATTAGGCATAAATCCTGCCTGGTCAGTATGTAATTGTATGAGCGAAGTTATCACCGAGTTTACCCTATTCGCTAAAAGTTTTGCTAGGATTTTAACATCTTTTACACAAACATTAAATGAAATAGGTAAAATATATCCGTGCAAAGCCGGGTCCTTCTGCTAGTAGATAAATAACCTTTCAAAAATTCCTTGGCATCGCCATATTCTGACACCCATACATTTTTTATATTTCTGTCTACAGAGATCTGTGAGGCATGATTTTCTGCAGGGAAAGCTGTAGTTTTTATTGATAGTCATTTTCCTCTATCTAAACCCTTAGATGCCGTGGTAACTCCTGACTGCAGCATCTGAGGGGTTAAATGACTGGGATCAGCATTAATTCCGATCCCAGTCACTTCCAGAGGGTGTCTGCTGTATTATACAGATGGCACTCTCCATGTATGGGGTGGGCTCAGCTCGTGAGCCCACTCTGTACATCCCCTTGATGCAAATGACGTACATGTGCCCCTTACCAGGCCTGTATAAAATTGGAAAACATGGTTTGCCAACAGAAGATGTATGATCGTAATGAAACATGCTCTAAAGTGGTCACCTTTTGCACAGGCTAAATGTTGCAAATGCCTATACTTCTTGATTTGATTACATTTCTAGAGTATAGAAATGAATGGTGGACTAATCTTTTCTGGCACAGGTGACAAAGAAGCCTCTATAAAAAGCTCCAAAGTCTAAATTCTCCCTCAGCTAGAGATAAGACCCCTTTACATTGCTCAATGGAGCAGACGAATGTCGGGAAGAAAGCGTCTACATGCAGTGATCCCCTCCAGAGTACGGGAAGGAGCAATCGCTAGTGCGATTGCTCATCCCTTAGACAGAATCATTGTTTGCTGGCAGGAGAATGATGTTCTGCAATGATCTTCTGCCCACAAATGATTATTTAGGTGACTGCACCAATGATCTTTTACCCAATGAACGGGCTTTAAACGGGCCGGTTAACACTAATGAAGGTCTATAAAAACTCCAATTAGTGATAATCTGCCCAAATATCGGGCAGTGTAAAGAAGTCTTAAGACAGTTGCTGAGAGTAGATAGATAACTTACATTGTCTAAGAAACCCCTAATGAAATAGTGGCAGTTGGCCATCTGTCAAGCTTGACAAATTCTAGCTCTGCTGGATCACTGCTGCAGGTCTGACCAGAGGTAAGGCTGTCTTTATAGCTCCTAAAAATCTCTATTGTTAGTCTTTGTAAAAGAAAGGGACAGGAGTAATTAAAAAGCTTCAATTCAAAAAGAAATCCTTGGAAATAGAAATCCCCAAATTGTCCTTTTATGCTAAATGCAACAAATATTTGTACCCATTACAGTGCCTTTTAAAAATAGAATATAAAGTGAAGATTGAGATTTTTTTAAGTGACTTTAAATTTGAAATCAGGACTGATGAATTACATTTGGTCCTAAAAAACGTTTTCCCCAGAATGGCAGTAGCTGCTACCATGATCCCAGCCATCATAATAGCAGCAAATGTCACTATAACTTCCCTCCACTGGCAATAAGCAGAGAAGCAGTAGTCAGTGCTGATGCCCATAATAGAGGTCAGCACAGTTTGGAGTGGACAGACATAGCTAGTGATGCCATTTGCCATGCCGATCTGCTTCATTCTGAATCTGGGATCTGGGAGAATGAAGGAGGAGTGAGTATTTACCGTATTTTTCGCTTTATAAGATGCACTTTTTCCCCCCAAAAATGGGGGAGGAATGGGCGTGCGTCTTATAAAGCGAATATTAGTGAGCGCTTCCATTATGGAACCGCTCACTAGTATGCATTAGGTGCAGGGAACAGGCGAAGCGCTGTGAGCACTGCCAGTCCTCACCCTCCCTTGTCTTTTTCTCTGGAGCCGCTCTGTACTGCAGGTCCTGACTGCGTATAGCACACTATAAACTGATGCTGCACGCAGTCAGGTGACAGTGTGGCGCGGACCGGAGAAGACAAGAGAGTGCAACTGGAGGAACAATCGCCACACCTGAGCGGCGGAGCAGGAGAGAAAAGTGAAGTTCTTTATTTTATCTCTGATCTGACTTCTGATAGGGGACTGGCATGGAAGTCTGATCTGAGGTCTGATGGGGTCTGGCATGGAAGTCTGATCTGAGGTCTGATGGGGGTCTGGCATGAAAGTCTCATCTTAGGTCTTATCAGGATCTGACAATGAGGTCTCATAGGGTTCTGGCATGAAAGTCAGATCTAAGGTCTGATGGGGGTCTGACATGGAGGTCTGACAGGGGACTGGCATGTAAGTCTGATGTGAGGTCTGATGGGGGTCTAATATGGAGGTCTGATTAGGGTATGGCATGGGGCTTTGATGGGAGTCTGGCATGGAGGTCTGATGTGAGTTCCTGATATGGGGGTCTGAACTGAGTTCCTGATTTTGGGGGACTGATCTGGGGATCTGATATGGAGGTCTGATCTGAGGATCTGAAGTGAGGTCTGATGAAAAATATATTTTTCTTATTATCCTCCTCTAAACCTCTAAAACCTGGGGTGCGTCTTATCATCGGGTGCAGTCCTATAAAGTGAAAAATACTGTACTTTTTAGCCCTTACCAGTGTAACGTATACCCCACATATGGGTCCAAAATGACTGTGCAGTTAGGAAATTACTCAAAAAATTATATTTTAGAATGGCATTATTCATTAAATTATTGGAATGAGCAAGGATCAACACACACCCACATTTTCATCAGCTTCTTGAAGTCAATGGACACACTGTAAAGGCAGTCAACCTTGGTCAGCTGTCGTTGAACAAAGACTACTTCAAGAGGCAGTGACTTGGTGGTTCCCCTGCAGCAGAGTCAAAATCCTGATACAGTTATCAAAGAAGAAAACTGGGTGGGGGGCACTTAGATAACACTCCTAGGAGTAGCCCAAGTCAAATATGTTCAGTGAATCAGTGGGACACCTACTGCATTACAGATTGCTCAGGTCATGGGCCCCCCTGGAGCCCCCAAGTTAGGGATATAGGATATATTTAAAGAATCTTAAGAATTGCAGATAATCATATTTTCAAGCAGATAGCTCCAATCTGGGGCATAAAAGCCAGATTAAAAACAAAGTTTTTTAACCACATGAGGCCTCAAAAATCAGATCGTCTTGTGGGATGATTGTAAGTTATCGCCACTTGTTGCAAACTGAAAGGAACAGAGAACAACAATGACAGCAAGAGGTACAACCAATGTGCGGACGGATCGTCTAATTAGAAGAATGGCATGTGGTGACCCATTCTGTACTGCAAGTGAAATTGAACGTCACATCCCAAACCCAAGATGGCAAACAGTGTCTACATAAACTATCAGAAAGTGTTTGCACTGGGCTGTGAACCAGACATCCAGCTACAGGTTTTCCATTGGCCTCATTCCACAGATCTCAAAGGCTATCATGGTGCACGGCAAGATAGCAATGGAGGTTAGAATGAAGGTCTATCCTCTTCAGCAATGAGTCCCACTTTTGTCTCGGACGCAATGATAGCCGGAGACTGGTCTGGAGACCACAAGGGCAAGGTCTTTACAAGGGAACATAACATTGGTCTTACCCCTGGGATTATGGTGTGGGGAGACATCATGTATTATATCTGGACCCCTCTATTCTTCTATTCAGTGTGGGATTTCGCTCTGGTAGATAGGGTAAGCGGACGCAGTACAGAGGCAAAAGACAAGTTCTTAACGCAAAACTTAAGTGTTTATTCACACTTGAGGCAAATGCACAAAACAATGAGTTACTTTGCAGTCTTGGTGTTTACTCCGCACACAATGGAAAGTACATCTTGGTGTTACTTCATACAAGTTCATATAAGACAAGTCACCTTGATGTCAGTTCTGCCTCCAGCAGTCCACGGCAGGCTTTAGGGGGCCTGTTTCTTTGCCCCATGGGTCTCATCCCTCCAACCTGGCACCAAGCCTCAGATCCCAACACAGAGATCCTGCTGCTGAGCCCAGCTGCCTATTTAAGGACAGCCAGGTGCTGCCAAAAACCCGGATCGGCAATTAAAATCCAGTCCGGTATCTGACCCCACCTGGCTGCAAAAAAGCCCGGCAGCACACGCTGGGAGGAAAATTTCAGAAAAATGTAAACGGGCGGCTCACCTCCAATCCAGATGGGATCAGGTGCTCACGTAAATGTTTACCCCAATAAACAAGCAAAAAGTAAAAATATGTGTAGATAACGGGCACTCAAGTCATAGGGTGTTGCATCAAAAAAGTTTATATAAACATATCATCATAACATTAAAATTAACATTTAAAACATATCACTTAAAAACTAATTCTGTAATTTTCGATTATAAATCGATGTTGTAATCGACTCTTGAAACTGAGGATAGACCAGTGTCAATTAAGATGTTCAAAAAAAATCGATCTCAACAGGCATCGACTATTTGTAGGAAACCACAGGGAATGCAAGAGAAAAAATGATAAAAATTTGAAATAAATTATAAAATATTGTTCCCAATGTTAGCAAATAAAACCTCTTATATTTTCTTTGTTAGCAGATGAATGAACATATGGACAAAGATAAGCAGTCTCTTTACTGTGTCTTCACCACTTCTAGTGGTTTTTATTCGACAGGATAGACCGCATACTTAATCAGCGATAGTTTCTTTTTCCACCAGTTCGACATAAATGTAAGCTTCAGTAGTGTGTTAAAATTCAAACAGAACTTTCGAGTGGTGATCCCGTATTTTCAAATGGCGATCACGTACCTGGTGGCGTCTCACGTGGTTTCTATAGGTCACCTCTTTACAGATTGCAGCGCGCTGTTTCTTTCAGATTGTCATCTGTAGTTACTGTAATCGAATTGCCAGGATTGCCATACGCGTTTCGAGGTTTACACACCTCTTCTTCAGTGCATGTAGACCTGTTTTCCCAGACCATCACCCTCACTGTGTCACATCAGGTACAGTAATAGCTCAGTATTACATTGATTTGGTTGTGGAACCTGTGGTACGGCCATTTGTCTAAGGTGTCCCAAGAGTAGAGATGGCCCGAACTATCCGACGGCGAACAGTTCCCGGCGAACATAGCTTGTTCGCGTTCGCCTCTGCCGGGCGAACACATGCGATGTTCGGTCCGCCCCCTATACATCATCATTGAGCAAACTTTGACCCTGTACCTCACAGTCAGCAGACACATTCCAGCCAATCAGCAGCATACCCTCCCTCCCAGACCCTCCCACCTCCTGCACAGCATCCATTTTAGATTCATTCTGAAGCTGCAGTCTTAGTGAGAGGAGGGAGACTGTAACTGCTGCTGATTTAATTGGGAAATCGATAGCTAGGCTAGTGAATTCAGTGTCCACTCCAGTCCTGAAAGACTCATCTGATCTCTGCTGTAAGGACAGCGTCCTGACAGCACCCCAAAAAGCCCTTTTTAGGGCTGCAACATTAGTCTGCTTTTTTTTTTTCCTTTATATACATATTGCAGTTGCCTGGCCTGCCTGTGTGTGAGGAGCTGCAGGCCCACAGACTGTAGTGTGCCCACTGCCAGTGCTCACCCCTGTCATTCCGTGTGGCACAGGACTTTGCTTAAAAAAAGGCACTTAATTTTTACACTTTAATCTAAGGTTAGTTGCCTGCCAGTGTGTGTCAGGCTGACTTCCACTGACTGTAGTGTGCCCACTGCCAGTGCCCACCACTCATACCGGCTGGCACAGGACTTTGCATAAAAAAGGCATTTAATTTTTACACTTTAGTGTAATTTCAGCTGCTTGCCTGCTGCTAGTGTGTGTCAGGCCGACTTCAACTGACTGTAGTGTGCCCACTGCCAGTGCCCACCCCTGTCATCCCGAGTGGCACAGGACTTTGCTTAAAAAATAGGCACTTAATTTTTACACTTTAATCTAAGGTTAGTTGCCTGCCAGTGTGTGTCAGGCTGACTTCCACTGACTGTAGTGTGCCCACTGCCAGTGCCCACCACTCATACCGGCTGGCACAGGACTTTGCTTAAAAAAAAGGCACTTCATTTTTACACTTTAATCTAAGGTTAGTTGCCTGCCAGTGTGTGTCAGGCCGACTTCAACTGACTGTAGTGTGCCCACTGCCAGTGCCCACCCCTGTCATCCCGAGTGGCACAGGACTTTGCTTAAAAAATAGGCACTTAATTTTTACACTTTAATCTAAGGTTAGTTGCCTGCCAGTGTGTGTCAGGCTGACTTCCACTGACTGTAGTGTGCCCACTGCCAGTGCCCACCACTCATACCGGCTGGCACAGGACTTTGCATAAAAAAGGCATTTAATTTTTACACTTTAGTGTAATTTCAGCTGCTTGCCTGCTGCTAGTGTGTGTCAGGCCGACTTCAACTGACTGTAGTGTGCCCACTGCCAGTGCCCACCCCTGTCATCCCGTGTGGCACAGGACTTTGCTTAAAAAAAAGGCACTTCATTTTTACACTTTAATCTAAGGTTAGTTGCCTGCCAGTGTGTGTCAGGCCGACTTCAACTGACTGTAGTGTGCCCACTGCCAGTGCCCACCCCTGTCATCCCGAGTGGCACAGGACTTTGCTTAAAAAATAGGCACTTAATTTTTACACTTTAATCTAAGGTTAGTTGCCTGCCAGTGTGTGTCAGGCTGACTTCCACTGACTGTAGTGTGCCCACTGCCAGTGCCCACCACTCATACCGGCTGGCACAGGACTTTGCTTAAAAAAGGCATTTAATTTTTACACTTTAATGTAATTTCAGCTGCTTGCCTGCTGCTAGTGTGTGTCAGGCCGACTTCAACTGACTGTAGTGTGCCCACTGCCAGTGCCCACCCCTGTCATACCGAGTGGCACAGGACTTTGCTTAAAAAATAGGCACTTAATTTTTACACTTTAATCTAAGGTTAGTTGCCTGCCAGTGTGTGTCAGGCTGACTTCCACTGACTGTAGTGTGCCCACTGCCAGTGCCCACCACTCATACCGGCTGGCACAGGACTTTGCATAAAAAAGGCATTTAATTTTTACACTTTAGTGTAATTTCAGCTGCTTGCCTGCTGCCAGTGTGTGTCAGGCCCGCTTCCACTGACTGTAGTGTGCCCACTGCCAGTGCCAACCACTGATACCGGGTGGCACAGTAGCTTGCCGATAAATAAGGCATTTAATTTTTAGACAGTAGTCTAAATTCAGTTGCTTGCCTGCTGCCAGTGTGTGTCAGGCCCTCTTCCACTGACTGTAGTGTGCCCACTGCCAGTGCCAACCACTCATACCGGGTGGCACAGTAGCTTGCCGATAAATAAGGCATTTAATTTTTACACTTTAGTGTAATTTCAGTTGCTTGCCTGCTGCCAGTGTGTGTCAGGCCCGCTTCTACTGACTGTAGTGTGCCCACTGCCAGTGCCAACCACTGATACCATCTCCCCGTTCGAAAAATCTATTCAATAAATGGCACCCAGATTGGGGACGTTAGAGGGATTAAACTGATGAGAATAGTACTACAGAAAATACCACTCATATCGGGTGTGACAGTAAATTGCACGGCGCAGACGCAGTCACCGTGGATAAAAACAAAGGGGAGGGAGCCAGCGTTTTTTTAACCATCTCCCCGTTCGAAAAATCAATTCAATTGACCTTTCGGGGACCCTTGGTGTTGTACGTGGCTGGGTGGAGGAAGAAACCTTCAATGACATCACCGGGACGTGGCTAGCTTGGTATCCAACCTTGTGCAAATGGGGAGTTTGCGGTTGTGCAAATGAACTGTTTGCGGTGCATTAAAAGGGGAGTTTGGTCTGTCAATGTCTGTGATGCGGGCGTAACCCTTACACTACCTGATCGATACAACATCATACCTGATCGTATACACACACTGGATGTTTTAAAGCACGTTATTCCAAACAATTTAGGAATGTTAGTTGATTTATGCCCTTTATGGATTAAAACCCGACTCTGCGTCCACTACGTAATTTTCCATGGGAGTTTTGCCATAGATCCCCCTCCGGCATGCCACAGTCCAGGTGTTAGACCCCTTGAAACAACTTTCTCATCACTATTGTGGCCAGAAAGAGTCCCTGTGGGTTTTAAAATTCGCCTGTCTATTGAAGTCTATGGCGGTTCGCCCGGTTCGCGAACATTTGCGGAAGTTCTCGTTCGCGAACTGAAAATTTTATGTTCGCGACATCACTACCCAAGAGTCGATTATTTTCAACAGAACTACACCAGGCCAGATTTTGCTTGTGCTACTGTAAGCAGCTTGCATGGCCTAAATGTGCTACAATGACATGCAATGTCCCTGGACTTGTCTCCCATCAAGCACATCTGGGATGTAATTGGTTGGAAATTTCAAAGGTTGCTGCCAGCAGCAGATCTTCATCATTTGTGTGCACAAGTGCATTCAGCGTGGCAGAATATTTTTCAGACAACCATTAATAACCTCATTGATAGCATGCCAAGGTGTGTAAGTGCATGTATTACTGAGCGCGGCACTCATATGCTATAGTGGATAAATCAAGATGTTATGAATATTTTGTTTCCATTTTTTTTATCATTAGCATTCCATTACCATGTCTATTGATCCTGTGATTTCCATAATTCCATGACTTTTCCTTCTTCGTGTTACAATTTCAGTGTTGAGGGATGTATACGGCTGAAATTAGGACCAGCCTCAACCCTCTACATAGGAGAGATATTTGCTACAATCGAGATGTTATGAATGTTTTGCTTGCATTATTTTATCATTTGCATATCATTAACATGTCTATCGATCCTGTGATTTCCATAATTCTATGACTTTTTCTTCTTGGTGTTGCAGTTTCAATGTTGAGGAATGTAAATGCCTGAAATTCACATTTCGATGGGAACAAGAAAAGTTGATTCTGTCTCACATCATTGGATGTCCCCTCAAACTGAAGTTTATACACTGATAACAATAAGTGGAATATGATGCTTACAGACAAAGATTACTACAAAGATTATTAAATAGAAATGAGCGAATTTCATATTTTGAAATTCGTTCACACTTCGTTTGGCGGTAAAAGGTGAATTGCATTATGGATTCCGCTACCACGGACCATAACGCAATTCTATGGCCTTTAGAGGCATTCCGTTATTCATTCCGTCATAATAGAAGTCTATGGGCTGCAAAACGGATCCGTCCCGTTTCCGTTATGCAGAAGAGGACTCCCCTGCATAACGGAAACGGAACTGATCCGTTTTGCATCCCATAGACTTCTATTATGACAGAATGAATAACGGAATGCTTCTAAAGGCAATCCGTCATAGAATTGCGTTATGGTCCGTAGTAACGGAATCCATAACGCAATTCTTAAATTCGCTCATCTCTAATTATTAATGGTAGCAATGGTTAAAACAAGCAGATGGTTTTTTTTTTTGCTGGCTAGATAAGATTTGGACCACTTTAGCCAATTACACATAATGAAAATCGATACAATCTGACATTTTCAACCACATAGTTCAAAATTGCTATATGTAACCTTGGCCTTATCAGGGCTGGAAAGCATTTTATATTTGTTCACTGAAAAAGCCTTATCTTTCTTACATGACATACCTAGATAACGAGATTCTACCAAAAGTCTCTTGTCCGTCTCCGTTATTCATACTTCTTCAGAACTTCATGTTTTGCAACTTAAAAAAAAATATCCTTTTAAGTGCATTCTTAACAGAAATTAAATTTAAAGTAAAATTCAGTGCAGATAACCCTAGCTTTCTCTAAGGCCCCTTGCAGATGAGCATTCCTCCCGCAGCAAGTCTGCATCGCAGCACCCGGCCTGACCTCCCAGCACTGCCGGGGTCACATAGCATTATATTGATTTATGATGCTATGTAACCCTTAGGCCCCTAAGGGGCGAGTATTCCACGCGGGTGCAATGCGTGTGGTGAACGCATTGCACCCGCACTGAATCCTGACCCATTCACTTCAATGGGGCTGTGCACATGAGGGGTGATTTTCACGCATCACTTGTGCATGTTTCTATATTCTGCGTTTTTCCCGCAACGCAGGCCCCATAGAAGTGAATAGGGCTGCTTGAAAATCACAAGCATCCGCAAGCAAGTGCGGATGTGATGCGATTTTCACGGATTGTTGCTAAGGAGACGAGGGATGAGCGACCCGGGATCGCATTTACTTTATTATTTTCCATTATAACATGGTTACAATAGAAAATAATAGCATTCTTTAATACAGAATGCAAAGTCAAATGTCAATTGAGGGTTAAAAAATAATAAAAACATCACTCACCCCATCCACATCGTTCAGCCGGGATCCTTTTCTTTGTTCTTCTTAAAGGACCTGCAAAAGGAACTTCGCGAATGTCATCGCGCTCACCACGTGGTGAGAACAGTGACGTCAGTGCAGGTCCTGCTGAATGAAGATAGAAGGTCAGTGCTGGGAGGTCAGGCCGGGAGCTGCGTTGCGGACTCGCTGCGGGAGGAACACTTGTCTGCAAGGGGCCTAACTAGATGCCATTTTCACTGGGTCCTGCAAGGCGTGATACTGGGAGTTGTTTGGTGTATTCATTATATTGGTGACTGGTGATCTTTGCTACAGCAGTAAGAGCTCATCTGATCAATTTAGGGTAAGGGTTGGACCAGAAGTAATGGCTGACGGGTTGTCGAGATGCAGCCGAGAACCGTGTGGCCATGCAAGGCACAAATGTTGTCTACAAATGCGTCACTTGCTTATTGTTAATGGCCTCGAAGGTAATTCGCAGGTTTACCCGCAAAACTGCATGGGCATTAAACAGTATATGCAGAGTCAACCCTATTAAACTAGGCACATTGTGCTGTAGAATTAATCTTGCTGAGCAAAAATAACCCCTCTTGTTTAAATCTGTGACCCCATTTTGCAGATATGTGTTTTAATGCATATGCTAATGAGGTATTTAGTGCACTGAGGGGTGGGCCTAGCCCCTCATAGCACCACTTCACCTCCACCTTCCCCGCTGGCCATTCCTCCCCATGAGTGGCCATGAAGTCCAGCACATGAACTAGTGAATGTGCAATCAATGAATGCGCAGGACATCTCAGTTGGCTTTTCAGATGGTGTATTTACAGGGCCAGGAAGAAAAACAATAAGGATGCATGGTCCTGTCACTCATAGTGATGGGGGAGTGGCCAAGGGGGAAGGTGGGGGTGAAGCAGTGCTCCGAGAGACTAGACCTGCACCTTGCTTCACTGTAGACCTCATTAGCATATGCAATAAAACACAAAATGGGGCCAAGAGAAGGGGTGTTTTACTCAGCAAGATCAATCCTACCAGGTAGTATGCCTGGTTTAGTCAAGTTGATCCTGCTGACAGATGTAAGCTGCTAACAATCAATGTTTAAGACGAGTAGTCTTAAGACTATAGGAAACAGCTAAGGCATACATATGTATCACAGACATTTCTCAACCACTATTTTGGTCCTACCATTACCCAATATAAGTTATAATTTAAATCCCTGCCTACTTAGAACTGGTCAGGGTCCTGTCAGTGGAATTTTCTTTAGGCCTCATGCACATGACCGCATTGCGCAAAATCCAGATACTGTCCGAGGGTCATCCACATTTTTTGGTCGACCCACTGACCGCATTTTGTGGATCACAATGGGACATGTTGTATAATTTGTGGAATGGACATATGGATGAGGACAACATACAGATGATGTTTGTGTCTGATAATTGGTCCATATATGGGGCTGCGTAAATCCACCTTAATCCACTTGAGATTCCCTTGCTGTCATCTGCTTTAGGCCTCATGCACAGGACTGTATGTATTTTGCGGTCCGCAAAAAATACGGATGACGTCTGTGTGCATTCCGTATTTTGCGGAATGGAACAGCTGGCCCCTAATAGAACAGTCCTATCCTTGTCCGTAATGCAGACAATAATAGGACATGTTCTATTTTTTTGCCGAACAGAAATACGGAAACGGAATGCACACGGAGTACCTTCCGCTTTTTTTTGCAGACCCATTGAAATGAATGATTCCACATACAGTTCGCAAAAAAAACGGAACAGACATGGAAAGAAAATACGGTCGTGTGCATGAACCCTTAGTGTGTATCCAAAGACACTTGTTCTCTTTGCCACTGGTTCTATGGAAGTCCACGTTTGTGAACATTCTGCAGAACTCAAATTATCATATTGATGTTATCCATCTCCGGACCATCTCCGGCGTCAGTTCTCAGGTGCAGATGAAACTTTATCTTCTTACTTGGACTTGAAATGTACACCATGATGTCATCATTCTTACAGTGATGTCACAGAACCAGGATAACAAACAATGATATCCGACCACAAGGAGAATAAATACAGTGATGTCACACCATAGGGAACTTAATCACAGTGATGTCACAATACAGAGATAAACAGTGCTAAAACCTGTGTACAAGGATTAGGGCTCATGCACACGACCGTTGTTGTTTTGCGGTCCATTTTTCACAGATCCATTGTTCCGTATCGGAGGTTCTTTTTCCCCCACTGATTTAGGGTCCATTCAGACGTCCGTAGTGTTTTGCGGTCCGCAATTTGCGGAACGCAAAACATTGATGCCACACATCGCCGGCACTCAATAGATCATTCCTATTGCAGCTGCAGACAAGAATAGGACATGCTCTATTTTTTTCTGGAGCCGCGGACCGGAAGTTCTGGGCCACAGACCGGAAATGCGGATGCGGAAAGCACACTGTGTGCTGTCCGCATCTTTTCCGGCCCTGTTGAAAATAAATGGGTCTGCACCCGTTCCGCATAATTGCGGAATGGATCCGGACCAATTCAACGGACGTCTTAATGGACCCTTAAGTCCTCTTCCGTTCCATTATTCCACAAAACATATCTGTATGGTTTCCGTATGCGATCCGTTTTTTGTGGATCAGAAACGGAAACAGTAATTTATTAATCACCAAAAACATGAGCAATATAGGCTGGGAATAGCATTTCTACAGTATGGATCCACAAAATACGGATGACATACGGATGTGTTCCGTGTGCATTCCGTATTTTTTGCGGACCTATTGACTTGAATGGGGCCTTGGACCGTGATTTGTGGACAATAATAGGATATGCACTACTTTTTTGTGGAACGGAAATATGAAAATACGGAAACGGAATGCACACGGGGTACCTTCTTTTGTTTTTGCGGACCCATGGAGGTGAATGGTCCCGCATATGGTCCACAAAAAAAAACAGAACGGAAGTGGAAAGAAAATACGTTCGTGTGCATGAGCCCTAATAAAGATAATGATCTTAAAAACTGAAAAATACATGGTGCTCCATAGAGTAAGCTATATATGATAAGCGAGTCCCCATGGAGGTGAAGCACACTCACCAAATTTGGTTGTGCTATCACTGGCACAACAGTAAAAGCATGTACTGTATATCAGCGTGGGCTTGGACTGCTTCTCCAAGACTGCCTGATGATCCCTACAGAATCCCTCGGATGAACAAGACTAGAAAAAAAGAAGCAGATACCAAGGTGCTGTCCTCAAAACGGACTTAGAATGTATTTAAAAAAACTAAAACATAAAACCATATGGAAACCTGGTATAACGTGTTTCAAAGTCAGATTGCCTTCTTCATCAGATATAAAGAAAATGGCTTCAATACTTTCACACTAGAGTTTTTCTTTTCCGGCACTGAGTTCCGTCCTAGGGGCTCAATACCGGAAAAGAACTGATCAGTTTTCTCCTAATGCATTCTGAATGGAGAGAAATCAGTTTAGGATGCATCAGGATGTCTTCAGTTCAGTCTTTTTGACTGATCAGGACGGAGATAATACCGCAGCATGCTACGGTTTTATCTCCGGCCAAAAAAACTGAACACTTGCCGGAATGCCGGATCCGGCATTTTTTTCCATAGCAATGTATTAGTGTGACGGAACTTCTTGCCGGATCACTCTGCTGCAAGTGTGAAAGTAGCCTTAAATAGCAAGTTTGGTTTATCACCCCAATATCTCAATGTAAGCCAGCCAATAGTTTGTATAAAGTTTGACAAGGTGTCCAGCCCAGCACCAAATTTCTCATCTAGCCTGAGCCATTGTGTAAACTTTCTCGTAGGTCTAGATTAGTAAATCTGCTCAATAAATGCTTATGGCGACAATGATGTCACAGCACAACATCACATTACCAGGAGAGTACACACAGTGATGTCACCATAGACAGGTAATGAACACACTGGGGATAATGTATCAACCATGTGCTCCAGAACGGTGTCCTCAGGAAATTGTACATTTTTCCTCAAGCACCACTTGCACAAACCATGTGCCACCCTATTGCGTTTTTACACCACTTTTCTGGAATGTGGGCGTGATATGGGTAGGACTTAGCGGTAGGGCAGGACAGAACGTGCTCCTATGTCTTCCTGTTCCGCAATGTCGGACGTCAGAGTGAGAGCCTGCAGCCATTCTGATGGTCATGTGACCCTGGCTGGCATTGCAGAATCAGCAGAGAAACAGGGTCAGTACTGCTGAAAAAGTTTATCTCCAAAGGTTCCTGAAAGAACTATTTACCGTATTTTTTGCTTTATAAGACGCAAAAGTGGGTGGAAAATGACAGTGCGTCTTATAATGCAAATGCTGCCAACTCTCATGGCGCTGATACATCGCTGCCGCACTGCGATGTATCAGCGGGATGTGAGGAGGGGATGAAAGCTGGCAACACTGGCGGCGGTGCCCGATGCAGTCACTGTACTGTAATACATCGGGCCCCGCACACAGCAGTTTTCATAAGTAAAGTCGCGATCACTCATTCATGCTCCTTCCATTTCATTCATGGGAGTGGGAGCGTGAATGAGTGATCGCGAGGTTACACTGCCGCCCTCATAGTAAGTTGTACAGAGGATTGCTTGAGGAGGATTACTGTACCATGACTTTACTTATGAAAACTGCTGTGTGCGGGGCCCGATGTATTACAGTACAGTGACTGCATCGGGCACCGCCGCCAGTGTTGCCAGCCTTCATCCCCTCCTACCATGAAAACTCCTCCATTACACTATGCTGTAAGTGGGTGGACAATGGTGTAATGGGGGTCACTATTCACACAGGACAATATACTGTGACACATATGATACTGTGACCAGCATAAGATCATCTTATGCTGGTCACAGTATCATATGTGTCACAGTATATTGTCCTGTGTGAATAGTGACCCCTATTACATAAGATGCTATGTGTGTCATTCACACATCCCCCACACTAGTGTATGATCCACAGTCCACCCCCATAAGAGTGTCATCCACAGATCCCCCCATAACAGTGTCCTCCACAGGTCCGCCATAACAGTGTGTCCACCACAGATCCCCCCCTATAACAGTGCCATCCACAGATCCCCCATAACAGGGCGTCATCCACAGATCCTCCATAACAGTGTCCCCACCACAGATCCCCCCCTATAACAGTGCCATCCACAAATCCCCCTTAAAACTGCCATCCACAGACTCCTCATAACAGTGCCATCCACAGATCCCCCATAACAGGGCGTCATCCACAGATCCCCCATAACAGGGCGTCATCCACAGATCCTCCATAACAGTGTCCCCACCACAGATCCCCCCCTATAACAGTGCCATCCACAAATCCCCCTTAAAACTGCCATCCACAGACTCCTCATAACAGTGCCATCCACAGATCCCCCATAACAGGGCGTCATCCACAGATCCCCCATAACAGGGCGTCATCCACAGATCCTCCATAACAGTGTCCTCCACAGACAAACATTAGTTCAAAACCCACCAAAAGCACACCTTTTGGTTCAAAATATTTTTTTCTTATTTTCCTCCTCAAATATCTAGGTGCGTCTTATCATCAAGTGCGTCTTATAAAGCGAAAAATACGGTAGATAGAGGCCCAGAGAAACTCTTTAAGGGGGTTGTCTGACATTGTGATATTGATGGCCTATCTTCAGGCTAGGTCATCAATAGAGATGAGCGAAGTCTTGAAAAATTTGATTCAGCAGCTTCGTTGAACTTCAACAAGAAATTAGATTTATAACTAATTACTTTGTCACAAATCGCTTTTCATTGTATGGAGTGGACGCAATGACGGGGAACGGCGATTGTGCCCCCCATCATTTAACGTCTCAGATGCCACATTCAACGCTGATCGCGGCATCTGAGAGTCACATTAAGCTCTTCAGGAATTACTTTTTTTTTTTTATTATACTCACCTTATCCACTTGCTCGGGGAGAGGCCGTCCGCTCTCGTCTTGATTGAAAAAAACCTGTCAAAGGACCTGCGGCAAGTGTGATAATGTCACCGTGTGATCATGCTGGGCGGGCGCAGTGACGTGATCACTGGAGTGGTAATCGTTGGTAATTGTCATTAGCACAAAGCGCAAGGAAATTTGGCTTCGTGACTAATCAAATTTTTCCTGAAATACGGATTGAAGTCCACTTTGGATACTTGGATTCGCTTAACACTAGTCATCAATATCTGATCATGGGGCTTTCACTCCCGCCACCCCCACCGATCTGCTGTTTGAAGAGGCTGCAGCTCATCAAGCACAGAGTGGCACATTGCATAGTGGCTGTGCTTGGTACTGCAGCCCAGGCCCATTCACTTGAATGGGACTGAGCTGTGCCTAGGCCATGTGACCAATGAAGGCGATGCCTCTGGCCTCAAAAAGCTGAACTGTGAGGGTCAGACCCCGACCCCCCTTTAAGATCATTTGGCTCCGTCTTGACAAAAAAGTGCTTTGTATTTCAGAATCATTTGCCCACCCTATAAACATGCTTAACCCCATTCCAGCCTCCTGGCAGAGGTATGTCCTCCATCCATACGTATACCTCTGATGTGTGCCACTCTACGGGTATACACTGGCATACGATGCCCATAGGGTCCCATTGTAGAAAAGAAACTGTACACCACATGGTATCGTTTATTGTAGGGTCCATTGTATAAGGGCTTGTTCACACGAACGTTTTTTGCGTTCCGTATACAGGCTTTTTTTGAGTTCCGTATACAGTCCGTATACAAAACTATTCATTTCAATGGTTCCGCAAAAAAAAAAAACGGAATGTCCACCGTATGCATTCCGTTTCCGTATTTCCGTTCAAAGATAGAACATGTCCTATTATTGCCCGCAAATCACGTTCCGTGGCTCCATTAAAGTCAATGGGTCCGCAAAAAAAAACGGAACACATACGGAATGTACACCGTATGTCTTCCGTATCCGTTTTTGCGGGACCATCGATTGAAAATGTTATGCCCAGCCCAGATTTTTCTATGTAATTACTGTATATGCCATACGGAAAAACGGAACTGAAAAACGGAATGGAATCGGAAACACTACTGAAACAAAAAAATGAAAAACCCGTACGGTCGTGTGAACAAGCCCTAAGGCTAAATTCACATTTCAGTTATTTGGTCATTAGTAAGGGTACTTTCACACTAGCGTTTTTCTTTTCCGCATAGAGTTCCGTCACAGGGGCTCTATACCGGAAAAGAACTGATCAGGTATATCCCCATGCATTCTGAATAGAGAGTAATCCGTTCAGGATGCATCCGGATGTCTTCAGATCAGTCATTTTGACTGATCAGGCAAAAGATAAAACCGCAGCATGCTACGGCTTTATCTCCGGCGAAAAAACTTGCCTGAATGCCGGATCTGACATTTTTTTTTCATAGGAATGTATTAGTGCCGGATCCATCCTTCCAGTATGCGCATGCGCAGTCCGTTTAAAATGTGAAAAAAAAATCAAAACGGATCCGTTTATCTCCGTCCAAAATTCCGGAACACTTGCCGGAATGCCGGCATTTTTTCCCATTGACAAGCATTAATGTCGGATCCGTCCCCAAGTGTTCCGGCAAAACGGATCTGGCATTGCGGTCTGCGCATACTCAGACAGCAAAAAATTTGAAAAAAATAAATGTGGGATCCTTTTTTCCGGATGAGAGACGGATGCGGCATTTCAGTGCATTTGTCATACGGATCAGGATCCTGATCCGTCTGACAAATGCCATCAGTTTGCATGCGTTTTGACGGATCCGGCAGGCAGTTCTGGCGACGGAACTGCCTGCCGGAATCCGCTGCCGCAAGTGTGAAAGTACCTTTAGGGCTCATGCACATGAACGTATTTTGTTTCCGTGTCCGTTCCGTTTTCTTTTGCGGATAGGATGCATATTCATTTTAATGGGTCTGCAAAAAAATGCAGACAGCACGCCGTGTGCTGTCCGCGTCAGTATGTCCGTTCCGTAGCCCCGCAAAAAAGATAGAACATGTCCTATTCTTGTCCGTTTTGCCGACGAGGATAGGCATTGTTACAACGGATCCGCAAAAAACGATGCAATACGGATGTCACGCGGACATTTTTGTGGAGCCGCGTTTTACGGTCGTGTGCATGAGCCCTTATTGTGAGCCAAAACCAGGTGCGGGTCAAAGGCACAGAACAGGAGCAGATCTTTCCACTGATCTCAGTCGGCTTCACCAAGGGGTTTGGCTCCCAATAACTGACGGAAATAACTGGTGTGAACTTGACCGTAGGTATAAAGCGCTGCAAGCTGTGACGCTTATGGATGTATGCCGACATAGACTGGTGCCCCCCATGGCCTGTCAGAGCCCCCCTGAGAGTACACAGCAGGTAGGTGGTCTGACCATGAGCCGTCAGGTTGTACGTTCTCCAGCAGGGGCGCTAGAAGAGCTCCCATATAGCGGAGGTTACACAGCATCGTCCGGGGGTCGTTCCCGGAGCCCCGCAGGACATGCCCGGGCCAGCCGAGGTGACCAGAGGTGGAAGAAGCCGTCCCGTGTGGCGAGGGGAGTGGCATGAACGCCGAGGGGCGGGTCTTGTGCTTGGACCCCGCCCACCACCGAAGCGAGAGGTGAGCTGTGATCCAGCGGCCGCACAAGCAGCAGCCCGAGGAGCTGTCAGCACTGGGAGTACCGTCCATTGGCTGTGACACTGTGCGGCTGTCACCCCGCAACAAGTGTGGGAGCGGACCGTGCCGTAGCAGAGCGGACCGGAACGTAGCAGGGCACTCATGTCCGCGCCGCCTGACAGGTGCTGAGCCACAGGTGAGCGCTGTCCCGTCCATGGAGCAGCCCCAGCCGCTCGTGTGAGCCTCCTGCCAGGCAGCAGCGCCGCCGGGGGCCGCTCCGGAGAGTTGCCCTGAACTTGCTGCACTTCCATGCGAGAGGCAGCCGCCCGCGGACCGTTCCAGAGCCATGGCGAAATGGCTGAACAAGTACTTCAGCCTGGGCAACAACAATAACAACAAGACCAAGAGCCCCCCGCAGCCCCCCAGACCGGACTACAAGAGGAACGGGGGCACCGAGCGCCCCTTCCACCTGCAGCAGCAGTCCTTGCCCCAGTACCACCACCACACGTCCCCGCTGCCCGCCCGGGAGGAGAGCGACCTCATCCGAGCCTACCGGGCGCAGAAGGAGCGCGACTTCGAGGACCCGTACAGCGGCCCCGGCTCGTCCCTCCGCAAGCTGCGGGCCATGTGCGGGGAGGAGCAGGCGGACGGCAGGAGGGGCAGGTCGCCGGCTTGTGGCAGCAGCAGCCTCCTGCAGGAGCCGTGCCCCGGCTCCAGCACCAACACCACGTCCTCGTCCTCCTCCTCGTCCTCCTCCCCGCACCTGTACCGCAGCAACAGCGAGCGGAGGCCGACCGCAGCCCGCCCGCAGCAGCAGCAGCAGCAGGTCGGGGGCAGCGAGCTCAAGTACATCGTGTCCCCCAAGCACCGGCTCATCAAGATAGACAGCTGCGGCTGGGGGGAGACCGCGGCCCCCGGCCCCACCGCCATCTCCTGGAGCCCGGCAGTCAGCGGAGGCATGGGCGAGGAGCCGGCCAAGAAGGACAAGGTAAGACCCCGGCCTGCCTCTTACCTACTTCACCTGCTGCTGGGCACACGTGTGCACTGTGGATGGGGTGGGTGCAGGTATGTACACGGATATACATCACTGTGTGTGCGCAGGCCATGTATATACCAGCTACATGTGTGCACTGTGGATGGGGGTGTGCAGGCCATGTATATACATCACTGCGTGTGCAGGCCATGTATATACCGGCTACACGTGTGCACTGTGTATGGGGTGAGTGCAGGCCATGTATATACCAGCTACATGTGTGCACTGTGTATGGGGTGTGTGCAGGCCATGTATATACCGGCTACACGTGTGCACTGTGTATGGGGTGAGTGCAGGCCATGTATATACCAGCTACATGTGTGCACTGTGTATGGGGTGTGTGCAGGCCATGTATATACCGGCTACACGTGTGCACTGTGTATGGGGTGAGTGCAGGCCATGTATATACCAGCTACATGTGTGCACTGTGTATGGGGTGTGTGCAGGCCATGTATATACCGGCTACACGTGTGCACTGTGTATGGGGTGAGTGCAGGCCATGTATATACCAGCTACATGTGTGCACTGTGTATGGGGTGAGTGCAGGCCATGTATATACCAGCTACATGTGTGCACTGTGTATGGGGTGTGTGCAGGCCATGTATATACCAGCTACATGTGTGCACTGTGTATGGGGTGTGTGCAGGCCATGTATATACCAGCTACATGTGTGCACTGTGTATGGGGTGTGTGCAGGCCATGTATATACCAGCTACATGTATGCACTGTGTATGGGGTGTGTGCAGGCCATGTATATACCAGCTACATGTGTGCACTGTGTATGGGGTGTGTGCAGGCCATGTATATACCAGCTACATGTATGCACTGTGTATGGGGTGTGTGCAGGCCATGTATATACCAGCTACATGTATGCACTGTGTATGGGGTGTGTGCAGGCCATGTATATACCAGCTACATGTGTGCACTGTGTATGGGGTGTGTGCAGGCCATGTATATACCGGCTACATGTGTGCACTGTGGATAGGGGTGTGCAGGCCATGTATATACCGGCTACATGTGTGCACTGTGGATGGGGGTGTGCAGGCCATGTATATACCGGCTACATGTGTGCACTGTGGATAGGGGTGTGCAGGCCATGTATATACCAGCTACATGTGTGTGTACACGGATATACACTGTGGATGGGGTGGGTGCAGGTATGTACACGGATATACATCACTGTGTGTGCAGGCCATGTATATACCAGCTACATGTGTGCACTGTGTATGGGGTGAGTGCAGGCCATGTATATACCAGCTACATGTGTGCACTGTGTATGGGGTGTGTGCAGGCCATGTATATACCAGCTACATGTGTGCACTGTGTATGGGGTGTGTGCAGGCCATGTATATACCAGCTACATGTGTGCACTGTGGATGGGGGT
Source organism: Bufo bufo (assembly GCF_905171765.1). Taxonomy (NCBI): domain Eukaryota; kingdom Metazoa; phylum Chordata; class Amphibia; order Anura; family Bufonidae; genus Bufo; species Bufo bufo. Next base: position 411,649,508 of record NC_053390.1, read on the forward strand.
GTGCAGGCCATGTATATACCGGCTACATGTGTGCACTGTGGATAGGGGTGTGCAGGCCATGTATATACCGGCTACATGTGTGTACACGGATATACATCACTGTGTGTGCAGGCCATGTATATACCAGCTACATGTGTGCACTGTGTATGGGGTGTGTGCAGGCCATGTATATACCAGCTACATGTGTGCACTGTGTATGGGGTCTGTGCAGGCCATGTATATACCAGCTACATGTATGTACACGGATATACATCACTGTGTGTGCAGGCCATGTATATACCAGCTACATGTGTGCAGGCCATGTATGTACAGGGATATACATCACTGTGTGTACAGTCCATGTAATATGCCAGCTACATTTGTGTACACTGATATCCATATTGCGCTGTGTACAGTCTATGTAATATGCCAACTACATGTATGTACACGGATATACATCTCTGTGTACAGTCCATGTAATATGCCAAGTACATGTGTGTACAGATTTACATATCATTGTGTGTACAGTTCATGTATTATGCCAACTACATGTGTGTAACGTGTATGCTGAATATACAGTAACATACCTATCGTGTGTACAGTCCATGTAACATGCTGCATATACTCTAAAATACATATCAATATGTGCAGTCCATGTGTGTAAAGTGTATGCTGAATATACACTAATACACATAATTGTGTCCATGCAGTATATGCAGACTACATGTGTATAACATATCCTGAATATACACTGATATATCAGATATCACTGTGTACAGTCCATGCGGTGGATGCTGAATATACACAAAAATGCATATCGTTTTGTACTGTTTATGAAATGGGTGCTGAATATAAACTTATATGCATATAGTTTTGCTTAGAGTCCATTCAATATGCCAATTACATGTATGTAACGTATATTCTGAATGTGCAATAATATACATATCATCATCGTGTACAGTCAGTGCGACATATGCCAGCAGTGTAATGTGTATGCACAATATGTATATTAATGTATATACTACATACAATATACAATAAGTGTCTTTATTGAGTGTACAGTCCATACGGTAAATGCGAACTACATGTGCTACACATATGCAGAATATACACCAATGTTCAAATCATGTGTACGATTCATACAGTGTATGCCATGTACATATGTGTAATGTGTATCCAGAATAGTCTACAGTACATACAAGCACCTCCAGAATGTACGCTAATATACATCTGTACAGTCTCTGTGTAAATGTGCAACATAAATGTGGATTATACCATATACATATCACGTACATTTAATCTACTCATCTACATGTCTATATGCAGAATTTATCATATACATATCAGTGGGTGTACAATATATAAAACGAGTACCCTCCACATGTCTAGAACATGCATCCAGAGTATACAACGTGTACTTATCCCTGTGTACTGTACATACAGTGAGTACTCTCCACATGTCTAGAACATGCATCCAGAGTATACAACGTGTACTTATCCCTGTGTACTGTACATACAGTGAGTATTCTCCACATGTCTAGAACATGCATCCAGAGTATACAACATGTACTTATCCCTGTGTACTGTACATACAGTGAGTATTCTCCACATGTCTAGAACATGCATCCAGAGTATACAACGTGTACGTATCCCTGTGTACTGTACATACAGTGAGTACCCTCCACATGTGTATAACATGCATCCAGCGTATACAACGTGTACTTATCCCTGTGTACTGTACATACAGTGAGTACTCTCCACATGTGTATAACATGCATCCAGAGTATACAACGTGTACTTATCCCTGTGTACTGTACATACAGTGAGTACCCTCCACATGTGTATAACATGCATCCAGCGTATACAACGTGTACTTATCCCTGTGTACTGTACATACAGTGAGTACTCTCCACATGTGTATAACATGCATCCAGAGTATACAACGTGTACTTATCCCTGTGTACTGTACATACAGTGAGTACCCTCCACATGTGTATAACATGCATCCAGAGTATACAATGTGTACTGTGCCTACAGTGAGTACCCACCACATGTGTATAACATGCATCCAGAGTATACAACGTGTACTTATCCCTGTGTACTGTACATACAGTGAGTACCCTCCACATGTGTATAACATGCATCCAGCGTATACAACGTGTACTTATCCCTGTGTACTGTACATACAGTGAGTACCCTCCACATGTCTAGAACATGCATCCAGAGTATACAACGTGTACTTATCCCTGTGTACTGTACATACAGTGAGTACCCTCCACATGTCTAGAACATGCATCCAGAGTATACAACGTGTACTTATCCCTGTGTACTGTACATACAGTGAGTATTCTCCACATGTCTAGAACATGCATCCAGAGTATACAACGTGTACTTATCCCTGTGTACTGTACATACAGTGAGTACCCTCCACATGTCTAGAACATGCATCCAGAGTATACAACGTGTACTTATCCCTGTGTACTGTACATACAGTGAGTACCCTCCACATGTGTATAACATGCATCCAGAGTATACAATGTGTACTGTGCCTACAGTGAGTACCCACCACATGTGTATAACATGCATCCAGAGTATACAACGTGTACTTATCCCTGTGTACTGTACATACAGTGAGTACCCTCCACATGTGTATAACATGCATCCAGCGTATACAACGTGTACTTATCCCTGTGTACTGTACATACAGTGAGTACCCTCCACATGTGTATAACATGCATCCAGAGTATACAACGTGTACTTATCCCTGTGTACTGTGCCTACAGTGAGTACTCTCCACATGTGTATAACATGCATCCAGAGTATACAATGTGTACTGTGCCTACAGTGAGTACCCTCCACATGTGTATAACATGCATCCAGAGTATACAACGTGTACTTATCCCTGTGTACTGTACATACAGTGAGTACCCTCCACGTGTATAACATGCATCCAGAGTATACAACGTGTACTTATCCCTGTGTACTGTACATACAGTGAGTACCCTCCACATGTGTATAACATGCATCCAGAGTATACAACGTGTACTTATCCCTGTGTACTGTACATATAGTGAGTACCCTCCACATGTGTATAACATGCATCCAGCGTATACAACGTGTACTTATCCCTGTGTACTGTACATACAGTGAGTACCCTCCACATGTGTATAACATGCATCCAGCGTATACAACGTGTACTTATCCCTGTGTACTGTACATACAGTGAGTACCCTCCACATGTGTATAACATGCATCCAGCGTATACAACGTGTACTTATCCCTGTGTACTGTACATACAGTGAGTACTCTCCACATGTGTATAACATGCATCCAGAGTATACAACGTGTACTTATCCCTGTGTACTGTACATACAGTGAGTACTCTCCACATGTGTATAACATGCATCCAGAGTATACAACGTGTACTTATCCCTGTGTACTGTACATACAGTGAGTACCCTCCACATGTCTAGAACATGCATCCAGAGTATACAACGTGTACTTATCCCTGTGTACTGTACATACAGTGAGTACCCTCCACATGTGTATAACATGCATCCAGAGTATACAATGTGTACTGTGCCTACAGTGAGTACCCGCCACATGTGTATAACATGCATCCAGAGTATACAATGTGTACTTATCCCTGTGTACTGTACATACAGTGAGTACCCTCCACATGTGTATAACATGCATCCAGCGTATACAACGTGTACTTATCCCTGTGTACTGTACATACAGTGAGTACCCTCCACATGTGTATAACATGCATCCAGAGTATACAACGTGTACTTATCCCTGTGTACTGTGCCTACAGTGAGTACTCTCCACATGTGTATAACATGCATCCAGAGTATACAATGTGTACTGTGCCTACAGTGAGTACCCTCCACATGTGTATAACATGCATCCAGAGTATACAATGTGTACTGTGCCTACAGTGAGTACCCTCCACATGTGTATAACATGCATCCAGAGTATACAATGTGTACTGTGCCTACAGTGAGTACCCTCCACATGTGTATAACATGCATCCAGAGTATACAACGTGTACTTATCCCTGTGTACTGTACATACAGTGAGTACTCTCCACATGTGTATAACATGCATCCAGAGTATACAACGTGTACTTATCCCTGTGTACTGTGCATACAGTGAGTACTCTCCACATGTCTATAACATGCATCCAGAGTATATAACGTGTACTTATCCCTGTGTACTGTACATACAGTGAGTACCCTCCACATGTGTATAACATGCATCCAGAGTATACAACGTGTACTTACCCCTGTGTACTGTACATACAGTGAGTACCCTCCACATGTGTATAACATGCATCCAGAGTATACAACGTGTACTTATCCCTGTGTACTGTACATACAGTGAGTACCCTCCACATGTGTATAACATGCATCCAGCGTATACAACGTGTACTTATCCCTGTGTACTGTACATACAGTGAGTACCCTCCACATGTGTATAACATGCATCCAGCGTATACAATGTGTACTGTGCATACAGTGAGTACTCTCCACATGTGTATAACATGCATCCAGAGTATACAACGTGTACTTATCCCTGTGTACTGTGCCTACAGTGAGTACTCTCCACATTTGTATAACATGCATCCAGCGTATACAATGTGTACTGTGCATACAGTGAGTACTCTCCACATGTGTATAACATGCATCCAGAGTATACAACGTGTACTTATCCCTGTGTACTGTGCCTACAGTGAGTACTCTCCACATTTGTATAACATGCATCCAGAGTATACAACGTGTACTTATCCCTGTGTACTGTACATACAGTGAGTACTCTCCACATGTCTATAACGTGCATCCAGAATATACAATGTGTACTTATCCCTGTGTACTGTACATAGTGAGTAGTGAGTACCCTCCACATGTGTATAACATGCATCGAGTATACAACGTGTACTTATCCCTGTGTACTGTGCATACAGTGAATACTCTCCACATGTGTATACTTCCCACTGTGTTGCGTGTATGGAAGTATCACTTGGCCAGTACTGGGATTGCCGTGCGGCATCTGCTTCCTAGCCCCTTGTCCCAAGATCTTTTCTTATCTAAAGGTGCACTGAAGGTCCAGGGGCATTATCCTCATCATAATGATCATTTGTGTCGCTCTTCCCAGATGATCATGGATGATGGGGTGTTCATACCTCCAGAAATGATTTGTATCCACAAGTAGTGCCTCTTTTCACTTGTGACTTTTTTATGTGTTAGCTCATTCAAAGAATTTGTTTAAAGATGCACTATATCGACAAATGTATTGGGAGGCACCTCCTAATGAGGTTGTCTCATCTGGCCGTTGGGGCTAAGTGCTGACCCCGGGTGGCCAGGGATATGGAAAATGCCCAGCGGCTGGTGCTCTGCTGTTTCCATAACTGTGGAGGAATTGTATGCTTCAAACTTTGTAGGAACAGATTGAGGAAGGCACTTTGTGTGCTTTAGTGCAATGCAAGGTCCATAAAGACCAGGTTGGGTGGGTTTGGTGTGGAAGAACTTGACTGGTCCACACAGAGTCCTGGCTTCAAACCCATTGAACACCTTTGGGATGAACTGGAACAGAGGCTGTGACCCAGGCCCTCTCATCCATCATCAGTGTTGACCCCACAAATGTTCTTCTGGATGAATGCACAAAAATCCCACCGACACTGCAAAATCTAGTAGAAAGCTTTTATTTCTGCAAAGGGGACCAACTCCATATTAATGTCTCTGGATTCACTGTACATTTCCAGTTGTCGGGAAGGAAGCGTTCCTTCCCAAAAGTTGTTTGCTCATCAGTGGGGGCGAAGAAATGCATTTCCATGCACCGATCACCTCCACAGTATGAGGACAAGGGATGGCTATTGAGATCGTTCATCCTCCTACAGAATCATTGTTTCTGAGCATCAGATCACTGTTTAGGCTGCACGATCTGCTGCCCAGGAATGATAATTGGTGTACCTTCACGAACAAGCACCCCATGAACGAGCATCTAAATCCCCCTTCAGATGTCATGAAAGCTCCTGTAAGTGTGAGGTGTAGGTGTCCTAATACTAGTGTCCATGTTCAGCGCCATGCAAGTGTCTGAAATTTTATTGGTGCCAGCCTGTTCTATGGAGGTTCCTGGTTTGTTGCCCTCAATGGCATAGACGTAGCAGAGTGGGATAACACTCTGCCATTTGCCCTTAACTGGTGGCAGCCATGGGGTTGGGGCTGGAGGAGCAGTCTCAATGCGGGTAGAGGAATTGTTCATGAAGTAAAGTACAAGAATAACAATGTCTTCCACCTTCTCAGTCATTTACTCTGGCATTTAGGAGAAAGGTGGCATGTGACATTGACCTCTGTAACCTGAAAATCCAGATTCTTGTCATTTCTTGCGTAAGAGTGAAGCATGGGTGGAATTCATGGTGAACTTGCGCCTTTTCTCCCACATGGGCTGCGTTTATGTCCGGTGACATCTGAGCTGTGGCTTTGCCCATTTACTTCATAAGGATATGTGTACACGGTGTGGGTTAGGGTGAGTTCACATCAGGGTTCTGGATTCCGTTATGGCTTTCAGTTATAACGGAAAATAACGGAATCCATAAGACGGAAGTCAAAACGGAAGCCTTTAAGAGGCATTCCGTTTTGATCCTTCTTAAGGCTCCATTCACACGTCCGCAAAATGGGTCCGCATCCTTTCCGCAATTTTGCGGAAAGGGTGCGGACCCATTCATTCTCTATGGGGACGGAATGTGCTGTCCGCATCCACATTTGCGGATCCGCACTTCCGCATCCGTGCTTCAGTTTCCGCAAAAAAATAGAACATGTCCTATTCTTGTTGGCATATTCTATTATGTCGGCAATGTGCGGTCCGCAAAATGCGGAACGCACATTGCGGCTTTCCGTGTTTTGCGGATCCGTGTCTCCGTGTATCTGCAAAACACATTGCGGACGTGTGAATGGAGCCTAATACAAGTCTATGGGAATCATAATGGATCCGTCTGGTTCCTGTTACGCAGAACGGACCAAGTCCTGTCAACAGTCCTGCATAACGGGAACCAGACGGATCCATTATGATTCCCATAGACTTGTATTATGAAGGATCAAAACGGAATGCCTTTTAAAGGCTTCCGTCTTACGTATTCCGTTATTTTCCGTTATAACCATGTTATTACAGAAAGCCATAACGGAATACATAACTGATGTGAACCCACCCTTAATGTAGATTTTTCACTTCTTTTCTTTATTTTTTTTGGGCAGAAAATCTGCAGTATAATACGGTACCAGCAAGCAGGTGCACACTGCCATCTGCATACTACCTGTTTTGTCATAAATAAAAGTTCTAGTGAAATCAAGAATGGCAGATGGCGCGTCATCTCTGTGCTGCGTAATGTTACTCACCAGTGGTGGTCAGCGGGCACATATGGACATGGGACCAACACCGATGCCTTCAGCTGCCAAGTGCACATGTAACAGGTCAGCCAGTTTCATGGGTACAAGTCTGCTGACAGATGCCCTTTAAATACCAAAGGCCCAAAAATGTTATCTAGTTAAATACAGCAATACGGAACGGAAGCGGAAAAAGAAAATACGTTTGTGTGCAAGGGGCCTAACCCTGTGAAAATCTTTCAGTTTGTTGCTTGTACTTTCCATGAATTCCGTTTGGGGTCTGGTTGTTGGCGGACTATAATAGTAACCCTCATCTGCCTGTAACTGAACCTGACCTGTATGGGTTCCGACTAGTTGCTGGTCAGATTGTACATATGCTATGTGGCCACCACACATTGTGAGCCCCGTCAGATGCTGCCTTGCAGGAACCTGCTCAGTTCTCTCTTATGAGACCCTCCGGTACTGCAGACCTCCCCAGCCTTCTAGACCAGGAGTTGTGTACATTCTACATGAGATTAGTATAATCTTACACTTTGCTGGTACTGCATGGGAATCCACACAGAAAAACAGCCCGTATTCTGCAACGTGTGCAGGTGTCCTAGTAGAGCATCTCATGGATCGTGCCAGACTTCTACAGAAAAAGCCTTCAGATGAAATCCGTGACGTAAGGTACAGTAGAAGTCTATGGGTTCTCCCTTGTGGGTCCTTTTAAAGGGGTTCCTCTGGATAGATCATCAGCATCTGATCGGTGGGTGTCCAACATTCGGGACTCCTGCCGATCAGCTGTTTGAGAAGGCAGCGGCGCTGGCAGTAGCGCAGCGGCCTTCTCGCTGTTTACCGCGGACCCAGTGATGTCACTGGGTCTGCGGTAAACGGCGAGAAGGCCTCTGCGCTACTGCCAGCGCCGCTGCCTTCTCAAACAGCTGATCGGCGGGGGTCCCAGGTGTCGGACCTCCGCCGATCAGATGCTGATGATCTATCCAGAGGAACCCCTTTGAGTCTCATGCAGACGTCCGTGAAATTGCAGGAGTGCACGTTGTCATTGGTTGCTGTTACTCCGTGCGCTCCTGCAATGCCAGTCCGGTATCTCGCGGGCCGTGTTGCACGGATGTCTGCATGAGGCTTTACTGGTAAAATTTCTGAAGGCTCTGGAGCTGCTGGTCCTATCCATTTGCAGGAATGGACTCCTCTGCTGCCTATCCGCATTACTGGATGCGGCATGTTTATATTCTTGCCTTCTACACTTTTTCTGCCGGGCTGGTATCTGAGTGTAGTTGGGAAAACATTTGGGACTGAACGTTGACCCATTAAAGTCAATGGAGCCGATATACTAAGGCTTGTGTTACTCATGCCAGTATAAAGCCTGTTGATGCAGAATGGCATGTTGCACATTTCCAGACAGTCCATGTGTGCAGAAGTTGAAGACTACACCGCCTATATGGTGATGTACTTACTATCATTTACACTAATTGGTGGCAACAATGATGGTAAACCTGTTGGGTCGTGGGAGGCCATGCCCCTCCTGCTAAGCCACACCCACAATTTATGGCACACAGAATTTGATGTAAAACCTTTCATAAATAGGTCAAATGACGTGAGTGATTTCCCATCAGTATGTACAGAGATGATGGCCGCATGCACCTTTTCTGATTTCACCATAAGACTCAACTGGGAAAAACCGACCCCACGTGGACAGACGCAGCCCCGTCAGTAGATGCCCAGGCAGGGAGCGCTCAGTGATCAGCAAATGGCAGAAGTCTCTAGTAATGACCAGCCAACGTATTAAGCAAGACCGGTAACAGATTGACATAATGATTAGGCCTCATGCACACGACCGTATTTTTGGTCCGCATTTGAAACACATTTTTAGCGGATCGAATATGGACCCATTCATTTCTATGGGGCCACAAAAAATGCGGACAGCAGACTGATGTCATTCATGTGCTGTCTGCATCCATGCCGCAAAATATAGAACATGTCTGTTTTGCAGTCAAGAATAGGCATTTCTACAATGGGGCCCGGGTGCACATGGACCACCTCCGTATTTAGTGAATCCGCGTTTTGTGTGCAGGAGGCCGGCAGCGTGGTGGTTTATTACCGGGCAGGAATGTCTCGCCTGATTGTGAAGCTTTTGTTTCTGTGCGCTGGGTGACTGCTCCACTGCTGTCTGGTACCAGTAAGCCAGTATATGATGGTGGGGGCTTCCTGTGAGTTCCTGCTTCTCCCCCGATGTGGGGAAATTGGATTGTTTTATTACTCTAGTGTCTGTGAGGGGCTCCCCTACCTAATATTGCCGGATGTTGGGAGTTGTGCAGAGCTATGAGATGTCTAGGACCAGCTGTGGTGAACCGTGCTCCGTTTACTTCTATGTTAGTTCCAAGTCCAGCCCAACAAGTGAGCATGCTGGGAGTCGTAGTGTCACCACAGCTGGAGTGCCGGAGGTTGCTGATCTTGGTCTAGGATGATTGGAGCATTTTAGCATCAGTATAGTTGGATGGCATGGAATGCCCGCTGGTCCACCAACCAGCCAACGTATTAAATAATGAAGGGGTTATTTACACATGCGCTGAATGGATGACCTAGACGGTAACATTTGAAACAAGCGCCCCAGAAGTGCCCGTGCCACTGTCTGCAGTGGGCAAAGGTGCCAAATTATATCCTAGATTGAGATTCTCTAGATCGGAGTCTTGAAGCTAGTGTCAGACTATTAGGCATTATGGATTGCTGGCTCGTACAGTATTGAAGTGTTTGCTTTATTCTAACCTCTTATTTTTATGCAGACAGATCGATCAGCATTGACAAGGAATTAATGTCCCTTTCAGTCTCGCTGCCTGTGGCACAGCTAACCTACTTAGGGGATGAGTCTCTCACCATTTATCTCTCATGGCAGAACAATGGCTTCATGAGGAGCAGCCCATTAAGGATGCCTTCACACGTCTGAAAACCAGTCCCGCTCACCTGAATGGGGTTTGCTGCCCCTTTAAGATGGATGGCGCTGATTTTCAGTTGCAGCGTGTGAAGGCCCCTGGAATCTTGTAGTGCCCAGTCACTGGTTTGCATATCGCTTGGCTTGACATGAGTGGTGTCATTCAGGGTCAGCAGAAGGGGAAGAAGTGACGTCAGTCCGTGCAAGGAATTTGTTTGTGTGTTCTTGCCAGGAACAGGTTGGAAAGGAAGACTACCCAGCTGAATGTTTTCTGTAGCCTCGGAGCGCTCTTCCTGCAGGCCCCGTCCCTCCTGACCTGTGCGGCCCTGTACAGTCACCAATCTCCTTTCTCACATTCATTGGGGGGATATATTAAAACTGGTGTAAAGAAAAACGTAAAAAAAGAGAGAATCGTGAAGATCATCGCTAACAAGCATTCGTAGGCATGCCCACTAGCGACGATCTGGCAGTGTAATACTCGTTCATTGCGTGATTGGAATCTTTTCGCAGGTTTAAAAATCCTCATCTGCTGCCGGCAGATCGTGCCGTGTAATTACGTTCTGCTGCCGGCAAACAGTGATCCAGTATGGGGACGAGCCGGGAAGGATAGCTTGCCTCCCGAGGGTAGCATGGCATGCTCCAGTTTTATGCTGCTTTTTAGACCTATTTTTGGCTCCCACATATTAGTAAATCTGGGTCAATGTGATGGTGCTGGAGCTACTGCAGACCAGGTGGGGTGTGGGGAACGGACCCATACTGATCAGATCTACAGCAGATGGCCTGTCCTGAGGATATGACATCCCTTAGTTTGGTAGCTGAAAATCAACCTGTAGCAATCGCACAAGAGTGGATCCAACAGAGAGAAGACTGACGTCTCTGTAGAATTTTTCTTCATTTTGGTTCCTGTCCTGTGTGCAGTGCTAAAAAGGGCACAGTCTTACCCATTAGCAGACACCACTGAAGATGATTCCAAGCACAGTCCTGATGAATGGCCAGTGGGCCCCACTCTCAGATGGGAATGCCCAGTCCTTAGATGGCATGCTAAGTCACCCATGGAAGGGGGGTGAGGTGCGGAGAGCTCCTTAGATTGGTGTGTCTTGTATTTCTGTCACTTGTACGGTGTGCAAGGAATGCAGGTCTCACATCTTATCCATGGCCCTTTTCAGAGTTCAATGTCTACACCGAGGTTTCTCTTTTCATGCCCTTGTCAGTGGAATGTCTACTCCTTCTCCGCAGGGCTCTCAGTGAGTGGTCCTTTAATATGCACATGCTTACTCACCAGTGCTTGAGTGCTGGCTGGTCCTGGCGCTCCTTACATGTATTGGCTGTGTATCTAACCCCTCGACATAATCCAGAACTACTCTCCTGCGTGGAAACCTACTACAGACGGAGAGCTGTTCATATCCCACGTGGCACCACAAGCACAGAAGTCCATTGCTTTCTTGAAGATAGTCATTTGGAAGTTCATGAATCGATTTATTTTCTTTTTTTGCCCCCGGTATACAGTGTGTAGTAGATATAGACATTGAATGGAGCAGCAGCACCCATGCACGACTGCTTCTTAATTCGAATGGGGGACACGGGACCAGGCTATGAGCTGAGCGCTGCGATTGGCCAGTGCTACAGCATAGGAGAAGGAGACCGCAGCAGGTTCCCCTGGGTGGAGCCTAACTATGAAGATACCGAAGGCTATAACCGGAGAACGGAGCGGCGCCCGGGGATAACAGTTAAGTGCAGGGGGATCCCTGGGCGCCGCTCTACACGTCTGTATAGTCAGTTTAGATACTTTTGTCTGGTGAAAGGTCCTCTTTAAAGGGCTTCTGTCAGCCCACTAAACCGTTTTTTTTTTTTTTTTTTGCTTAATAATAACCCCTACACTGCGATTTATCCATACATAAGTAAAATAATAATTTTCGTTCAGTAGAATTTGCTAAAACCCTATTTTTATAATATGTAAATTACCTTGCTACCAGCAAGTAGGGCGGCTACTTGCTGGTAGCAGCCGCATCCTCCGATGGTAATGACGCCCCCTCTGCTTGTTGATTGACAGGGCCAGCGGACGGGATCTTTCTCCGCTGGCCCTGCCTGTTTTCATTCAATATCTGGCGCCTGCGCCGCTGGCCGTACCCATCTTAAATCGGCGCAGGCGCACTGAGAGGCGGCCACTCACTCGGCCGCTTCATCCTCAATGCGCCTGCGCCGATGACGTCACATCTACACCCGGCGCAGGCGCATTGAGGATGAAGCGGCCGAGTTAGTGGCCGCCTCTCAGTGCGCCTGCGCCGATTGAAGATAGGTACGGCCAGCGGCGCAGGCGCCAGATATTGAATGAAAACAGGCAGGGCCAGCGGAGAAAGATCCCGTCCGCTGGTCCTGTCAATCAACAAGCAGAGGGGGCGTCATTACCATCGGAGGACGCGGCTGCTACCAGCAAGTAGCCGCCCTACTTGCTGGTAGCAAGGTAATTTACATATTATAAAAATAGGGTTTTAGCAAATTCTACTGAACCAAAATTATTATTTTACTTATGTATGGATAAATCGCAGTGTAGGGGTTATTATTAAGCAAAAAAAAAAAAAACGGTTTAGTGGGCTGACAGAAGCCCTTTAAGTAAAGAACGGCTAAACATCTTTAATTGACCTTTTCAATGACTTTTATGATGTGATATCACACTCTGGTTTAGAAGTGCTACATCTTTAGATGTGCTACATCTGTAGACGTTTTTCACTTTTCCACCCTTAAAGGGGTATTCCCATCATAATGCTCACTGTTAAATCTGTTAATGATTTGACAGTGATCATTTTTGTAAATATATTTGATTAACCCATTCCCACCGTTTAGGAGAAAATTCATCCCCTGTCATTCGGTCTCCCCTGGTTACGACCACCGCTCTTCTCCGGAATCCCAGTGGCCGTGCTTGTGCAGAAGACTACTTCTTTTCTCCCGGCCGGGCCGCTCGCTGTCCTGAACGCGCACGCCAGCTCTGTACTATACTGGCCAGGAATAAGTCACCATGGCGCATGCGCGACGGCGTGCGCGTTCAGTCCAGCGCGCGGCCCGGCCGGGAGAAGACTTCAATCAAGATGAAGCCCGCCCCCAACCAGAATCCAGGAAGTGAATGACGCGCTGGCAGCAGGTAAGTATGAAAATGCAAAGTGGGATAACCCCTTTAATCTGCCAGGAGGCATTGCACAATTACAGATACTGACGAGCGCTTGCATTTTGCAGTGAACAGCTTCACAAGCGGGACGTCATGCTTTCTGAATTCGCATGTTGAATCTTGACATGTTTCTGACTCGTCCTTAATCCAATAAACTTTCTGCAGTGTGACTGCTGCAATTCCTTGCTAGCCTGGGGAAAGGAAGCGGGCTTCTGGTTTTATCGTGCTGCTCGAGCATTTGATTGTGGTGTAATAAGTATATTGCCCTGGCAGTTGGTACAAGCAGATATTCCTATTGATAAACCCAGCTGTCAGCTGGTCAGAATTGGGCATGTGCATTATGGAGGAGCCCAATGCTTATGGCATGAGTCTAACAGTTCAGTGTCAAATACTGTGAGTCACAACTCTTGTTTCCAGGGAGAACTGCAGTGAGATGAGAACCATCTAAAATTTCTAGGCCCATATAAACAACCGAAGAACGCGGCACACACAAGTTGGTGGGTGATATCGCTCCAAAACTCAAGGCCAGTCTCCTACTAAACACCTTCCAAAAATTAGACCGCACTCCAAAATGCAGGAACCACATATGTTCCACCACAACTTTTGAGTGGTGCCTCATTTCTTAAAATGTCAGGCACAGTCATTTACTAAGGACTAAAAACCCAGCTGGAGGAAAATCAGACCACCCTTCTTAATTTGTCACTTCTTCATGCGGTCCATGCGCCAGAACAGAACTCTATTGCAGCGCTGAGCTGGCATCATGTGTGCCAATGTTCTGGTGTACATGTTATTAAATTAGTTTGACCATGGAGGGTCCACCCGCAGCCCATCCACTTTTTGGACAGGTGGTGAGGGTGTCAAAGGCTAAAAAATTCAAATTTTGTCACAAATTGCTGACAATTTTTTTTGACATTTCTACATCAGAAAACTAGCTGAGCGCTATAATAAATGCCCCCCCCCCCCCATGTGATTTCTTCTATATGGATATATACGGTGTACATACTGTTTATAATGTTTGGAGGACTATATGCAGGGATTTTTCCAGCCTAGCCCTCACTTCAGTAGATTGCCTTCTCTTAAGATTTACATCAACACCTCTGATGAGTTACTGAGTAAATGTTTCAAGGGCAGTGGGTGAAGGTCCGCACTTGGAAGCGTGCAGCTAAATATTTGTGCTGAGCCTGTTTATATGTGATGTTCTCCACTCGTTTATGAAATACTCGAGTACTGTAAGTTTACTGGAAAGGATACACTGTTATTGTGACTCATGTAAATATTCGGAGTCCTTCCTCCTGCGTCATTTGCATCAGATTGGATTATGCAATTTTAAAGAGGACCAGACAGTGTTCCTCCTGTCTGTTCTAGTAGCTACTTGTATTCCCCATACAATATTGTCTACGAGGGATGTGTCAGTGATATCAGTGACTGGTAGCATCCTCTGTAAGTGTGCATATATAGATAGCTGTCAGTCACTGATAATTGTACACAGGGAGGTGTAATCAGTGATTGATAGCATTCTCTGTGTAAGTGTGTATATATAGATAGCTGTCAGTCACTGATAGTTGTACATAGCGGAGGTGTTATCAGTGATAGCGTTCTCTGTGTAAATGTGTATACAGAGATGGCTGTAATTCACTGATAGTTTTTCACAGGGAGGTGTTATCAGTGATTGATAGCATTCTCTGTGTAAGTGTGTATATATAGATAGCTGTCAGTCACTGATAGTTGTACACAGGGAGGTGTAATCAGTGATTGATAGCATTCTTTGTGTAAGTGTGTATACATAGATAGCTGTCACTCACTGATAGTTATACACAGGGGAGGTGTAATCAGTGATTGATAGCATTCTCTGTGTAAGTGTGTATATATAAATAGCTGTCACTCACTGATAGTTGTACACAGGGTAGGTGTTATCAGTAATTTATAGCATTCTCTGTATAAGTGTGTATATAGATAGCTGTCAGTCACTGATAGTTATACACAGGGGAGGTGTTATCAGTGATTGATAGCATTTGATGTGTAATTCTGTATTAATAGATAGATGTGAGCCACTGATAGTTGTAAATTGGGGGGTGTTATCAGTAATAACATTCTCTGTTCATACATACATAGATATCAGTCACTGATAGTTGTACACAGGGAGGTGTTATCAGTGATTGATAGCATTCTCTATGTAAGTGTGTATATATAGATAGCTGTTAGTCACTGATGGTTGTACATAGGGGAGGTGTTATCAGTGATTGATAGCGTTCTCTGTGCAAATGTGTATACAGAGATGGCTGTAATTCACTGCAGGGGGGGTGTTATCAGTGATGGCATGCTCTGTGTAAGTGTGTGTATATAGATAGCTGTCAGTCACTGATGGTTTTACATGGGGGAGGTGTTATCAGTGATTGATATCTATGTATACAGACTTAGGCTACATGCACACGACCGTTGTGTGTTTTGCAGTCCGCAAATTGCGGATCCGCAAAACACGGATGGTGCCCGTGTGTGTTCCGCAATTTGCGGAACGGCACGGACAGCCATTGATATAACTGCCTATTCTTGTCTGTTTTGCGGACAAGAATAGGACAGGTTATATTTATTTTTGCGGAACGGAGCAACGGATGCGGACAGCACACAGAGTGCTGTCCGCATCTTTTGTGGCCCCATTGAAGTGAATGGGTCCGCATTCAAGCCGCAAAAACTGCGGCTCGGATGTGGACCAAAACAACGGTCGTGTGCATGAGGCCTAATAAGGAGAATGCTGTCAGCTTTTTTAATATTTTTTTATAATTGGTATATCAACTGTGGAAATCACAGGCAGTATCAAGTGTAGTTGTAAGGGTGATACATTCAGAATAGCCTTTGCAGAATGTCTTCTCCCCAAGATAGCATTGACCTTGATAAGTGGGTTGAAGAAACAAGAATTGCGCTGTGTTGAAAGACCAGCACCAGTTTATGCGAAATAAGATACCCCCGCAGAAAATACTCCATCTGAAGCCTTGATTCTGCAATATTGCTTTTATTTGTGCATTTTATAAAGGGGTTTCAGACCCCAGCTGACCTTTTCGATACTTCAGTTATTTGGTCAGTGCTTTCCAACAGTTATTGTGAGCCAAAACCCATAGTGAAGCCTCCTCAGAGATCAGGTTCTGTTCTGTTCTGTTTTTTTTGACCTGCACCTAGTTTTCTCACAATCACTGATGGAAATAACTGGCCAAATAAGTATGAACTCGACCTTATTTGGCATCCTGAGAAATTGGCACTGATTGTAGGTACTGTGGCCCACATTTACGAAGACAAGCGTTTATTTATTTTCTGTCAGTATTAGAAAAAGATGTAATTGGAAGTTTTGGAACAAAATGTATTAACCTACTAATACATTTGGCCCATTTTGACATTGTAGAAATGAAATCCGGTGTAAACCATGTTCTCTTTTGGGATCTGGCAAACAATCCCTTTTAGTGGACATTTCGTGGTACTGCTGTACAGCCATGGTGTACACTGCATAGTAAATGTGGGCCATTGTCTGCACAATGCCATGGGGGTAGTTTGTGGCATGGGAGTTTACCTTTTCTTATGCATTATGAAATCTAACTGTACCGTGACTACTTCTCATGCATTACACACACTGTCTGAAACGTATATATTTGTTCCAGGCTCTTTTCTGGTTTAGATGTGTCCTGCTTCAAACACTAGAAAGTCGAGCACTGTGATGTCTTTTTATGATTGTGGCCTTCATTAGTGTTCTCTAGCTAGGAGAAACACAATGGAGCGATGCTCTAGCCTGAAACGCTCGCTTTCAAGCTGCTGAGCCACATAGCAGCTCCAAACATTTAATTATCCAATTTACCGTAGTCGCATATTGCTGATTTACAGTATAATTACATAGTGACGCAGGAAACATATCATTTTGACCTTGTGATTTCAGTGTACGGAGCCTTGCTTCTCAGCTCCTGGTTTTTATTGTACTGCTTTGTATGTGCCAACTTCTGCTGTCATAAAACTTGCTGTTTATGGACCTCTATAATTTAAATACCTAAAAGAGAATCTTCAAATACCTCAAAACATTTAAATGTCGCCATTGAGTGTTGGGTATGGACTTGTTCTTCTAGCATTCCTCTTTCAGTATACTGACAACTCCTGGAGATTATATACATTTCCTAAAGACACTGACAGCAGATCAGCACATCACTATTGAGGTCAGTGAAAGGCTAAAGTGGTGTACAGGACCAGGGATGAGAGGGGGACTGGAAGCAGTAAGGACGGGATCCTTGGTTCAGGAACACAGCACCGGTGGAATAGGTTAGGATTTTTAATTATTTTTTCTTATGCTAGACATGGTCAGGGCCTTAGCTAAAATTGCTTTGTGGATCAGAGAACCTGAACCCTTGCCGATGTGTCGTTCTGTGTAGCCCCGTTGCCCTGTCAACAAGCCGGATCCCAGCCATGTCTCATTATAGACAAGGGGGGCCTGGTGGTGCCTGGCCCTTTCTGCCTATGCCAGATGCGTTGAACTCCAAGCAGGTGGCTCCTCAGCAGGATGACACTAAAGTTGAGGTGTTGATAGGAGCCATCTGATGATACATATAAGGCTAGGTGCTACAGATTTCTCAATTACTATTTCTCCAATTATAGTGATTCATGTCTTTATTATCACCACGACTTCTGGTGAAAAGAACGTTTCTTGAAATCTCCAGCCGGCATTAAACACATATTATCACCTTTTTATGTAACTTTCTACGTTTCCTGGCATGCCAGTTCCTGAAGGCCTACAGTTGCATGTCAGTGTCTACTTTGTGCTTGTGACTGGATCTCAGAGCTGATTCATTTCTGGGAAACGTTAACAATAGGCCCGGATTGTTTCCGCTTTCTCTTGACATATTACAGTGTGGAATAATGTCAGTGTCCAGAAATGTGAGCACTCCTGAATAATGTTTAACCTCAGAAGGTGGAGAAGTTAAAAGGCTGGAGGAATGCGGCAATCTAGCAGGTCACAGCATTCTGCTGGACTGTGATTGATGAGCCAGTGACTGATTTACTGGACACAACTTCACACCTCACAAGAGCCAGCAGAAACATTAGTCGCCGTGTTACAGAGTTGTGTAGGACTTTTCTTCTGCCTGTGCTGATCGATGTTTCACATTTTGAGAAACTGGAGGGGGGTAAACTCAGCTTCCATATGAACATATGGGAGTTGAAGCCCATCAAAAACTGACCACATAAAACAAGGAATGGGATTTGCGTGGTGCTTTATTCTGTTATAGCTTTCCACACTTTTTCTGCTAGGTACCTGCACCATATTTCCTAACTGATACGCTCATCCATATCAGTTGTAGTAATCTTTTTCCAAGCATGTTTCTTCACCCACAATATCTACCAACTTGCACCAAGACCCCACTCACTCGATATTACTCTGGGCATACATTTTGGTAACCTTTTTAAAGTGTACCTATCATTTCAGAATAAGCGTGTGTGTGTGTGTGTGTGTGTATATACACTCGCCTAAAGAATTATTAGGAACACCATACTAATACGGTGTTGGGCCCCCCTTTGCCTTCAGAACTGCGTTAATTCTACGTGGCATTGATTCAACAAGGTGCTGATAGCATTCTTTAGAAATGTTGGCCCATATTGATAGGATAGCATCTTGCAGTTGATGGAGATTTGAGGGATGCACATCCAGGGCACGAAGCTCCCGTTCCACCACATCCCAAAGATGCTCTATTGGGTTGAGATCTGGTGACTGTGGGGGCCATTTTAGTACAGTGAACTCATTGTCATGTTCAAGAAACCAATTTGAAATGATTCGAGCTTTGTGACATGGTGTATTATCCTGCTGGAAGTAGCCATCAGAGGATGGATACATGTTCTCATTCTGTTTACGCCAAATTCGGACTCTACCATTTGAATGTCTCAACAGAAATCGAGACTCATCAGACCAGGCAACATTTTTCCAGTCTTCAACAGTCCAATTTTGGTGAGCTCGTGCCAATTGTAGCCTCTTTTTCCTATTTGTAGTGGAGATGAGTGGTACCCGGTGGGGTCTTCTGCTGTTGTAGCCCATCCGCCTCAAGGTTGTGCGTGTTGTGGCTTCACAAATGCTTTGCTGCATACCTCGGTTGTAACGAGTGGTTATTTCAGTCAACGTTGCTCTTCTATCAGCTTGAATCAGTCGGCCCATTCTCCTCTGACCTCTAGCATCCACCAGGCATTTTTGCCCACAGGACTGCCGCATACTGGATGTTTTTCCCTTTTCACACCATTCTTTGTAAACCCTAGAAATGGTTGTGCGTGAAAATCCCAGTAACTGAGCAGATTGTGAAATACTCAGACCGGCCCGTCTGGCACCAACAACCATGCCACGCTCAAAATTGCTTAAATCACCTTTCTTTCCCATTCTGGCATTCAGTTTGGAGTTCAGGAGATTGTCTTGACCAGGACCACCCCCCTAAATGCATTGAAGCAACTGCCATGTGATTGGTTGACTAGATAATTGCATTAATGAGAAATAGAACAGGTGTTCCTAATAATTCTTTAGGTGAGTGTATATGAGGAATAACATTTTGTGACTGGTATTTGACAGTTTTGACCAGTTTTCCCCTCTGCAGGTTCTATCTCTCATTGTCAGTTTTTCCCTTTCTCTGAGCTGGTAGGTGGAGATGAGATGTTATATCTCCCATACATGGCACACACAGAGAAGACGAGATCCTGCGCCCCCATCTCTCTGTAGAACACCCACAGGAGCTGCAGCATGGAGACATTATACAGTAGTCTAGCTAAAAATCCAGCACTGGGGTGAGAGAGAGCACTTAGGCCTCTTTCAGATGGGCGTTGCGGGAAAAGGTGCGGGAACATGCACAATTTTTCCGCGCGAGTGCAAAACATTGTAATGCGTTTTGCACTCGCGTGATAAAAATCGCGCATGTTTGATACCCAAACCCGAACTTCTTCACAGAAGTTCGGGCTTTGGATCGGTGTTCTGTAGATTGTATTATGTTCCCTTATAACATGGTTATAAGGGAAAATAATAGTATTCTGAATACAGAATGCATTGTAAAATAGCGCTGGAGGGGTTAAAAATAAATAAATAATTAAACTCGCCTTTATCCACTTGATCGTGCAGCCGGCATCTCGTCTGACTTCTTTGCTGTGTGCAGCAACAGGACCTGTGGTGATATCACTCCGGTCATCACATGGTCCATCACATGATCCATCACCATGGTAAAAGATCATGTGATGACCGGAGTGACGTCACCACAGGTCCTGTTCAGCAAAGGAGACAGAAGAGATGCCGGCTGCGCGAGCAAGTGGATTAAGGAGAGTTAAAATATTTATTTTTTTTTTTTTAACCCCTCCAGCACCATTTTACTATGCATTCTGTATTCAGAATGCTATTATTTTCCCTTATAACCATGTTATAAGGGAAAATAATAATGATCGGGTCTCCATCCCGGTTGTCTCCTAGCAACAGTGTGTGAAAATCGCACCGCATCCGCACTTGCTTGCGATTTTCACGCAACCCCATTCATTTCTATGGGGCCTGCGTTACGTGAAAAACGCACAAAATAGAGCATGCTGCGGTTTTCACGCAACGCACAAGTGATGCGTGAAAATCACCGCTCATGTGAACAGCCCCATAGAAATGAATGGGTCGGGATTCAGTGCGGGTGCAATGCGTTCAACTCGCGCATCGCATCCACGCGGAATACTCGCCCGTGTGAAAGGGGCCTTGGGGTACCTGCTCACGAGTGCAGATTTCAAAGCGGCGAATCAACGCGGTTTTACCACATCTCTCTCTTGCATTGAAAAGGGTGAAATCTGCACACACAAAAAAAATCGCACAAACGGTTGACATGCCGCAGATGTCAAAATCCGCACAGCAGGTCAATTTCCGCCCAGAAGAAAAAAGCTAATTGTACATGAGATTTGGCAAATCTCATACACTTTGCTTCTACTGTATTTTACGCGGTGTTTTTCTGCATAAGAATCTGCATGGAAAAACATGTGTAGGTACCTTTTAACTAGGACCTTCAGCAGCATCCTTGTCTGTCTGTCTGTTTCTCTCTGCGGCTTTAAAAACACCTTTAGTGCAGCAAAACATCCAAGCAGTACTGCCACCATAAGGGTACCTGGACATGGGTGCAGGTTTCAAAACAAATTACATGTGGATTTCTGTGCTTTTCCACACCAAATCTGCATGATAATCAAGTAATACATGCTTTTTTTTTATGCAGATTAGATGTAGTTTTTCTCGCCCTTTGCAAAGGCTGAAATCCGCACAAACAATTGAAATGCTGCCAATTTCTAAATCTGCACAGCAAGTCAATTTCTGTACAGAAAAAAAAAAAAGCTAAGTATGCATCAGATTTGTCTAATAGTATTTTCTTTGTGGGTACTGTATTATGATGCGGTAACTACAACATAAAGCTTAATCCACAATGTGTGCAGTTAGCCGAAGTTTAGTACATGCACCCCCCTCCAAATCGCACAATTGGGGAACCGTGAAAGGCCTAGTGTAAGCTGACCCCAACCAATAGAAAAATTATGATTCAAACAATACACTGGTGCTAATAAGACAAAAAAAATGACAACATGCGCTCAAGCCAGGGCAGATGGAAGGGAAGACTGGAAAATGTCATGTAAATTGACACTGAAATGTGGCTCCCTCAGAGGTGACGGCTTAGAAAGCCACATTTGGGTGAGGTTTTCCAACCCTCCCCTCCACCTGCCCTGGCTGTATTTGTTTGGGTGTATGTATTAGTGGTACCAGCTTGTTGCTCTCTGTATTTTAGAGTGCATAGAGAGGCATTTTTCTATAATAAGATATATTACAAAGTTTCTAATCTTCTCTTGTGCTATTGGTTTATGCAATAATTGTTGAAACTAGAGTGACCATTTAACTAATGATGGTTGTAGTCTATGAAAATATCAACGGATACATAAAGCACTGCTCTATGCCATTGTGTAGGAGACTTAGAAGCCTTATGGATGGCTTTCAGATCTTTTAGTTAGCATATTCGGAGAAAACTTGCCTTTTGTTGTTTTAGCTGACGGGTATAACTTGGAACAAGACTGCTGAACATGTCAGTGAAGGTAAATGGGCGACTCTGGTCATCCAGAGAGTTCAGGCGTGCAATTTATTAGCCAAGTTTCATCCTAGCGGAAAGTGACCCTTTAACCCTATAAAACAGGCCACTTAAATTCTCTCTTCTGAGCAGCTGCTTTTTAAGGGTTTACTGTGACCACACAGCAGGAATTCATCAGCTTAACCTGATAAAATGTCATGCTTGTGCTTCGGCCTCCCAGATTGCCAGACGTTTTATTAATATCATGCCATTTATTTTTATTTCTGTCTCTTGCATATTGGGTTTAGTTAAAGTTCTTTTTAATGGCATAGAGATCATTTACATTTTCAAGCCATCTGTGCTTAAAGTTGTGCAAAGTTGCAGATTTTCCAGTTGGAGACAACAACCTCTGGGGGGCCTCCACTGTCCCCTGAACATAAAAAAAAAAGAAAAACACTTACCTATCTGCAGTCCCACTGCTGAAGCCAGTCACAGGCCTAGGTGGTCACGGCGGCTCGAACGCAATTCCACAGCACTGATCTACCATTCAAGCCACTGAGATCGCTGAGGCCTGTAATTGGCTGTAGCAGTCACGGGACTACACTGCTTCCTGGTCCTGTGGGTACTGGATGAGATCGGGAACAGAGCAGTGGTGGCACTATGGACAGGTGAGTGGAGTTTCTTTATGATCAGGGGGACAATGGAGGACCCCTGGGGTTGTCTTTTTCAAGCTATTGACAACTACTTTAATGTTATAAAAGCGTATATTTTAATTTTATTATGTGATTCACCAACTCTGTATTGGTTCGTTTTACCTGTAGGGAAAATGTCAACCCTAAATGAGGTGCCTGGCTCTAGCTTACTGAAAGAGGCTCATGTGGTGGTTGTGTAAAATGTACGTCATAGGACCAGCAGGCCTACAATTTCAGGCAGTATATATGTAGATCTCCTTTTTCCTTTTTAGGTTGCAAACCTTACATCATTGGCCATTGCATGTTTGCATGAAGTCTAGGGTCTTTTGGGTCTTAAAGAACATTCACACCAGCCATCACATGTTGCTTTTTTACCTCCTTATGGATGTTGGGTCCCTTTTAAGAATGATAAGGTAAAAGCCAGTGTATTATATACAGAAAGTCTCCAGTTAAATCTTCAAATCCTTTTGGTTTTATGGCATGTGCCTTGTAAAAGGGAGATTGATGGGTCAATATCACTTCCCAAATGAATTGTATTGGAATTGTTGTAAGCGCAAGTTTCTTTATCTGATATGTGATATTCATTTTGTGTTTATGTGGCTCAAAATGTTACGGTTTGACTAGCAGTCATGTTTATTACCATCCATTAAGTAAATTAGTTGACTTTGCTTTTTCAACTCAAGAACGGAAATAGATTGGGATTTTCTTAAGGTAATATTCATTTGTCCGAAAGTTAGAATTATAGAAATCCTAAGTTATGAAGGCTAGTCGTTGTGTGTTCCCATATTGGTGTACAGAGCCAGCTATTGCCACTGGACTTGTTACCGTAATACATTCAGCCTTTGGAAAGATCAGGCTAGTTTCAGACGAGCGTGTTTACTCCGTGTGGAAGAATGATTTCCCAGCCTGGACCCAGCTCTTGTGACATGGACTATAATGACTTGCTGCCTGACCCCCTCTGTAATGAACTCTCATCACATCAGTCCGGCACTACAGTCTGTATCACAAGAACAGCGTTCAGGCCGGGAAATAATGCTCACCATGGACCATGGACACCTGAAACTAAACTAAAGGTCTATTTTAATTCAGGCCTTTAAGGGTGCATGCACATAGGTGTGAGCTGACAAACAGAAGTTCTCCACGGAACATGTAAGGTGTTACTTGTAGATTTTGATGTTAAGATATCGTTTCAATGATTGTTTAAACATATATATTTTTTTGACTTTTTCATTGATTTTTTTTTTTACCATGTACTTGTTTATATAAATAAAAACTAAAATGAAAATCATGCAGTTTTTCATCTAGCTAATAGATAAAATATGCGAACAGCCACATGGGCCATAGACACATTGGTCAGGAAGGATCCGGGAGGATACAGGTGTCAGGGACCAGAGAAGTATTCTGTGTATGAGGGGCGTGGGAATTGTGGGTGGGTTTTCCAGGTTTGGATAACCCCTTTAAACAATAGGTCATTTTCTGATGACATATTTGCTTTTGATGGTACGGGAAAGTCCCTAATGGCGGTCTACCTAGTCCTGTAAATTGATTGTCTGGAATTGATTGGAGCATCTTACAGAGGACCTTTCATGGTTTTGTTTTATTCTAGATAAATACGTGTACTTGCGGGGTACCGCCCACTGATGCTGCCACCCTGCCTGATTATTATTTTTTTTTAATATCGCTCCTATGCCCCGCTGTGCCCCCCTGTATTTTTCCCGCTCAGTATATTAATACTGAGCATCGGTACAGGAAGGAGGAGAGGCCAGGGTTTCTCAATGGGCGTCCCCTTCTCCCTGGCTGTGCTGCTCTCCGCTGTGATTGGATCGCTGCACCGCCAGGGATAAGGAGACGCCCATTGAGAAACCCTGGCGCCGCCTCCTCCCTGTACCGATGCTCAGAATTAACCTACTGAGCAGGAAAAATACAGGGTGGCACAGCGGGGCGCAGGAACGATATGAAAAAAAAAAACCATTCAGATTGGCAGCCTCAGCTGTAAAGGTATTTATGTAGAATAAAAAAAACGTGAATGGTCCTCTTTAAGGCCCCTTTAAATGAGCAGCTAATCTATTCAAGTAGTCGAAGTTGGAACGACAAGCCTTTTAATGCGCAGAGTATTGTGTAAACATGTGTGAGTGCGATCGTCTAAGGCTACTTTCACACTTGAGTTTTTACCTGATCTGGCTGGGTTCAGCAAAAACGCTTCTGTTACTGATAATACAACCGCCTGCATGCGTAATGAACGTATCCGGTTGTATTATCTTTAACATGGCCAGATCTGTCATGAAGTCCATAGAAAGTCAATGGGGGAAGGATCCGGTTTCTATTGTGTCACAGTTAAACGGATCCGTCCCCGTTGACTTGCATTGTGAGTCATGACTGGTCCGTCTTGCTCCGCATCCCATGATGGAAAGAAAACCGCAGCATGCTGCGCTTTGCTCTCTGGTATGAGAACAGAACGGAATGCATTTTGGAGCACCCCATTCTGTTCAGTTACGTTTTGTCCCCATTGACAATGAATAGGGACAAAACGGAAGCATTTTTTTCCGGTATTGAGACCCTATGACAAATCTCAATACCCTAAAATATTAACGCTAGTGTGAAAGTAGCCTAATAGTTTGTCAGGCAAATGTCCACATGGAATCACCTGTGCTGTAAACGATACCTCGGTGAAAAACGATGATTTAGGTGTCTACGTCAGTGATCGCAAAAACGACCAACTAAACGATTATCGCTTGTCATTCGGTTGTTGAATGCTTTTACATTATCGATAATTGATCACTTTCACTCGAATTTGCTATTTTTTTAATTTTTTTAACTATTATCTACTTGTGTAAAGGGGCCTTTAGGTGATGTCATATTTGTACCTTTTTTTTTTTTTTTTTTTTTTTTATGAAATAAAAGGGATGGTGTTTACTTCTCTTCAGCTTCGGAGATCTGGATAGGCTAGGCAGATTTAGGCACATTTTTGTTTCTTTACTTGGATTCTGAGCAGTCAGTGCTGTCTGTACAGCTATGATCACATTGGCTTAGTTCAGAGATAAAACATATCTTTAGTGGCAGCTTTATTATACTGGTTGAAATGGATAGGGTACAGCATGCGCGTAAATGCATTTGGCGTTGGCTGTGATGAAGCAGTGTTAATTGACTGGATTTGGATATATAGGTACACTGCATAATGGCAAGCGCTGGAAGTAACCAGAAAAGTAATCCTTTTGGATTTGTAGGGGTTAATCAGTTTTTTCTTCTCTAGTCTAAGGACCTGCTAGGCCTTATTCTTATTAGGGTACAGCCACACGGTCAGGCTTGGTTACACGGAACCTAGTAAAACGTTCATACAATAAAAGATGATTTATCATGTAAGTTAGGTTTCCTGATGCAGTTTTGGAAGCCAAAACCAAGAGTGAATAAAAAAAAAAAAAGAATTTGTATTGGTCTTTTATGCTTTCTCTCCTTTTATGATATATTCCTGATTTTGCCTTCCAAAAATGCATCAGGAAACCTCACCGTGTTGGCCTTGCATGATAAATCTTTTATTGTATGAAAGGAAAATGTTACTAGGTTCCATCAATTGAAAGCACATGTACCAGGGGAACTTTAAAAGTACCATTGATGCTTATATCCTCAATATGACCTTTTATTAGGCTCAGTTCACACTACATTTGTGTCTTAAATCGGAATCCTCCACCAAAAGAGTGTATAGTTGCCATCTGTTAGACAGGGCGATATTCGGTTTTTAAGAGGATTTAAGGCTTTTTTCTATGGTGACGCTCAATATAACGTATTCACTGTGCAGGCGTGTAGCCAGACATTTGAATCTGTCATTGACTTCCATTATGTAGAGGGAAAATGTATGACTAGGAGTAGACATCAGGAGTCACTTTTGCTAGCTGCAGCCTGCAAGACTGATATTCATTAGGATCCCCCATTGTGAAAGTCTGATTTCCAGTTTACACCATTCATGAGATCGGCCATAGCTAATGAAAGTCTGATCCGTTGTTTATGCCATTCATGGGATTGCCCCTAGTTAAATTCTACTTCTAATCCCTCTGATTTGTTTCCCCCAGTGCAGACAAATACGTCTTTTATACCGCTGTTACAAAACATTTGGCGCCTGATCAAAGGAGATCTGAATTAGCTCCACGTACCGTGCTCCCAGTGTCAGAAGTGACTTTACAGATAACACATGGCTTTACTCCGACTTGCACACGGCAGTCCTGCTTAGGCCTCTTTCACACGTCACCGAATCACAGACGTGTGCTGTCCATCTACCTCCACACACATACCCATGGACCAGACATGGATCCATCACGGGTGAACCACTGCTCATCTTGTCACAGACATGTGGAAGGAGAGCCATTCACTGGTGTGCTGACGCTGAAACGCGCGGTGGACTGTAGATTGCAAAAATCAAGTCTGTTATATATTAACAATTCTAGGTATTACTATGAAATGCAGTAGTAGTCGCCTGAAATAGTGCTTTGGTTAAAGATTAACCGGACAAGGAAAAAAGTGCTTCCCACTACATTCATCAATGGGTGTGCAAATGGTAGTGTTTTCTCTGGGCGTTTACCACACCTCTGATACTTTGTTACACCGTTATTGCTGTGGATTTAGAAGTCCTAAGTAAGGATAGTGCCAAACTTGTATAAGGTGGAATTCATATGATGTCCGCACTATACAATAGACCTGCAGTCCAATCAGAGTTCACTGCATCGTCAATCATTATGATGCAGTGAGTTCTAGGTTTCTATTACAGTGAAGGGGTTTAAGCATGCATGGGATAGGCATAAGGCCATCCTTCATATAAGATAGGGCCAGGGGCTATTCATAGTACTCAGTATATTGGGCAGACTAGATGAGCCAAATGGTTCTTATCTGCCGACACATTCTAGGTTTCTATATCGGAGGAGCCAGTATCGGTCCTGGAGATGCTGTCGGCACACGGGTTGTTTCCCAGAGCAGTAGGTTCAGCGCATTCAAACACTTCTGAAGGTGGTCACCAATTCTGATAGTTATTCCACCTTATTCCCTGATGCACCCTCAGCTGGACCAAGCTTGAATCTGTTTAAAAGGGGAATAAGCCTCTGCCAAACACTTCTGATGGCAGCTTATCCCCCATGAGAACAAAAGATAGGGCATGTTGAAATCCAACATCTTTGATCCTTATTTCTTCTGACAACATCCGTTGTCAAGGGCGAGTCTGCAGACCTCCATACATAGAAGCTAGTTGTCCATACTTTTGCTCACGTTTAAGAACCTCCTCACTTTCACACCAAGTAATGTATACACTTACTGGGGGACAAACGTGGATTCAAAAGAAATGAGTAAAATTCTTCCTTCCTGCTGGACCCGCTTCTGGCTTTGGCTCCGAAAACTACCTCAAAACCTGCATCTGCGTTTCCAACCTAAAGGGGTTTTCCAGAACTGTAATATTTAGGGCCAGGCCATCCATATTTAGTGGGGTCCGACTCTTGCCACCCCCATCGACCTGCTGACTTAAGGGCCATGACATTATGAACTGCCGTACTAACAGTATAAACCTTTGGCCCCATTCACACAACTGTATTTTTGGTCCTCCTCTGTTAGAATGTGGACCCATTCATTTCGATGGGTCTGCAAAAATGTGGACAGCCCACAGTTTACTGTTTGCAAAAAAAGAACATGTCCTATTCTTATCAGTTTTGTGGACAAGGATAGGCATTGTTACAATAGATCCGCAAAAAACGGGTGCAACAGATGTCACACGGATGTCATGTATTTTGCGGTCCGTAAAAAATATGTAAGGTCATGTGAAAAAAGCCTAAGTGTAAGCCTTCAATATTACAGTCCTGAAAAACCTCTTTTGTCCCATTTGGACATTTATGGAATATCCGTATGAGGTGAATACATGAAATGACCATAGATTGTTAGTTATTTTGGAGACGTAGGCAAGTGAGACCATACTAGGCTTTTATCTGTACTGCCCTAGAATGATCTCATAGACGACCTGTCTGGAAGACTGTTAGCAGACAAGGAGACTGGGACAGGACAGCAGTGCCTCCGTAAGATTTCCAGCTCCCACTGCCTGGCACAGAGCCTGTTATCACAAGAGCTTACATGTGTGCAGAATAATGCTGAAGAAGAATAAATGGGATGCTAACAGTGGTTTTAGGAGGCCAGGATAGATGAGAACCACAGATGCCTCATGGCATGCTTTCTATGTCCACCCACAGCTGAATGTATTACAGTACATGCGCGTCCTACAGGGCCCAAGGGCACTTCACAGGCATGGGGGAGGATGTATCCTAGTAGACCAGTCTGGGTTCTCTAGAATCCTGGGGTTCCCCACAACATCCTAAGGCCTCTTTCACACGAGCGTGACGGATTGGCTCCGGATGTATTCAGTGAAACTCGCACTATTTTGCAAGCAAGTCCAGTCAGTTTTGTCTGCGATTGCGTTCCGTTTTTTCTGCGTGGGTGCTATGCGTTTTGATGCGTTTTTCACGCGCGTGATAAAAAACTGAGGGTTTACAAACATCATCTCCTAGCAACCATCAGTGAAAACCACATTGCATCCGCGCTTGCTTGCGGATGCAATGCGTTTTTCACTGAAACCCCAGAACGCAGAATATAGAACATGCTGCGTTTTTCACGCAATGCAGAACTGATGCGTGAAAAAAACCGCTCATGTACACAGACCCATTGAAATGAATGAGTCAGGATTCAGTGCGGGTGCGCATTGCATTGCACCCGCGCGGATAACTCGCTCGTGTGAAAGGGGCCTTAAGAGCTCCGATTTTGATGCATAAATGCCGCAGATTTCACCCTTGGCAGCAGATATTCAAAGTATAAATTGATATGCTTCAAATTAAAAATGTGACTTTATGTTTGGATTTCTGCTGTATATAGATGAGATTTAAAAAAAAAAAAAATGATCCAGTCAACTTTGCTATTGTAAATGCTGTGGACTTCCACTTGTGGCTGTACTCTTAAAGCCTTCCTTTGAGGACAACCTTGAGAAAGGAGGACGTTCACTGCTGGGCATGCCTGCTGTTCTCTCACAACTGCTAGTCAGGAAGACGGCATTAAAGGGGTTGTCTGGGAATAAGTAACACTTCACAGGAGCCCGCAGCCTGCCTCTGCTGTGGAAATATTCATACTTATCTATTCCCTACCGCCCTGGTTCTGCATGGCTGCTCCCATGTGTCCATCTTCTGGTCTGCGGCTTGTTTTAATTATCCCTGGCACGGGTGTGATCTGCTCCACTGCTACCATTAACTGGCTTCAGCAGTGATATGTCTCCTATGGATGCGTCACTGGCTGCAGCGGAGCAGATGATCCTGCTGGAGAGGAAGTAAACAAGCTGCGGAGCTGCAGATGAACATTTCCATAGCGGAGGCAGGCTGCATTTATTCCCAGATAACCCTTTCATGTTTCTTTTATTCCCATTTAGACTTGCCCATGATTCCTTGTATTTCCAGGACATACATATTCATAACATACATTTCTAATTTATTCTGGGGACAAATTCATAGGTTTCTTACAATTATTAATATTATAACTGTGTTTTCCAGTACGGTAATTAAATGCATAGTGAATTTAGAAAATGTCAGGAATTTCAGAAATTGTATTACAGTAAAATATGGTTTAAAAGGTCACCAGCTGTTCAAAAAAAACTTTTGATTTGTCATAGAGACATATTAAAAGTTTGGATTGGTGGGGGTCTAAAGGTTGAGATCCCCACTGATCCCTAGAACAAGGGGCGAGGAGGGTGCACATATTGGCGGCTGAGGATGGAATCTAGAGGGGTCCATAGACTTCTATGGAGCCATTCTTGTGCAGCGAGGAAAAAGAGCGTGATGTGTGCACACTTCTCTCCCCTCATTCTAGCGATCAGTGGGGGTCTCAGCGCTCAGACCCCCATCAGGCTAAACTTCTGATGTGTCTCTGACATGTCGAACGTTGTTAGCAAAGTCAATAACGATTTAAGTTGTAGCCTGAATACTATTCTAGTAAAAAAAAAAAAAAAAAAGCCTGATGTTACCATTTTACTACAGGAAACGTGGTTTGCTAAATGATTGGCCATTTATGAAGTGGTTGGAGTCGAGGTGTGATAAAATGCTGGAGTCAAAGTCAGAACTTACCAACAGTGATGGTCAGTTCGCAGTGTTCGCCAGCGAACACATGCGGGCTGCCATCTTTAGTAAGGTAGACTCACCCGTCCGGCGATGCACAGGTAAGGCTACTTTCACACTTGCGTTCAGAGCGGATCCGTCTGGTGTCTGCACAGACGGATCCGCTCCTATAATGCAAACGTTGGGATCCGTTTTGAACGGATCCGTCTGCATTAGGCCCCTTTCACACGGGCGAGTATTCCGCGCGGATGCGATGCGTGAGTTGAACGCATTGCACTCGCACTGAATCCGGACCTATTCATTTCTATGGGGCTGTTCACATGAGCGGTGATTTTCACGCATCACTTGTGCGTTGCGTGAAAATCGCAGCATGCTCTATATTCTGCGTTTTTCACGCAACGCAGGCCCCATAGAAGTGAATGGGTTTGCGTGAAAATCGCAAGCATCCGCAAGCAAGTGCGGTTGCTAGGAGACGATCGGGATGGAGACCCGATCATTATTATTTTCCCTTATAACATGGTTATAAGGGAAAATAGCATTCTGAATAAAGAATGCATGGTAAAATGGTGCTGGAGGGGTTAAAAAAATAAAATAAAATATTGTAACTCGCCTTAATCCACTTGCTCGTGCAGCCCGGCATCTCCTTCTGTCTCCTTTGCTGAACAGGACCTGTGGTGACGTCACTCCGGTCATCACATGATCCATCACATGATCCATCACATGATCCATCACATGATCCATCACATGATCCATCACATGATCCATCACATGATCCATCACATGATCCATCACATGATCCATCACATGATCCATCACATGATCCATCACATGATCCATCACATGATCCATCACATGATCCATCACATGATCCATCACATGATCCATCACATGATCTTTTACCCGTCTGAAAGAGGCCTTATAGTTCAGAAAAAATTCTAAGTGTGAAAGTTAGTCAGACGGATCCGTGGGACACCCAGGCGGACACCCAAACGCTGCAAGGTGCGTTCAGGTGTCCGCCTGCTGAGCGGAGCAGAGGCCAAGCGGAGCCATCCTGATGCATTCTGAGCGTATCCTCATCCACTCAGAATGCATTGGGGCTGTACGGAACCGTTCGGGGCCGCTTGTGAGAGCCTTCAAACGGAACTCACAAGCAGAACCCTGAACGCTAGTGTGAAAGTAGCCTAAGTCCTTGCCTGTGCCGCGAGCCGGTCTGAAACAAATGCGGTCACTGGGAGCAGGCAGTTCCAGGAACAGCCCGATGAAGGCTCCCTGTGGCTTTTCTCGGAACTGCCTGCTCCCGGTAACCGCATTTGTTTCAGACCGGCTCCTGGCACAGGTAAGGGCTTACCTGTGCATCGCCGGACTTGTGAGTCAAGATGGCAGCCCGCATGTGTTTGCTGGTGAACACTGCGAACTGACCATCACTGCTTACCAACTGCTCAGCCCTCTAAAAAAAAACTGCACACTGGAGAGTTGCTACACAGTGTTCAATGGTTGCCACCAAAAAAAAACTATTCAAATGAACAGAACTGAATTTTCTGCAACCTAATCTGCCGCATGTGAAGGTCCTAAGATGTGAGGTCCGGGACGGGAAGCTATTGATTAGCTGACAGGTCATTGGGAATTTGACGGACTGCCTGGGCGTTATCAGGTAGCAGGGGGAGAAAACCCGTCTGCTTTAGGCATCATGAAGATTGCATTGCCAGGTGTCTGTCTCTCCTCACATCTAGCATTCTCTAAACATTAGCTGTATGAAGGATTTATTATTCAGATGGGAAATGTATTTGCACTCAGTAAAATGTGTTACTTTTCCAAATGATGCCGTAATTCTGCAGCTTCACTTAGCAGACAAAAAGTGTGGGTATAAATATGCTGCCAATTTTAAGGATGTCGGAGCATAATTATACTCATTTGTTCTCCATGGCAATTCTTTCTTTCCGCCTGAGTCTGGTTACCATGAAAAAGAGTGTAGTTAATAGGGGTAGGTCTATTGTGTGTACTTCTTCTTCTATTTTTTTAATTTTTTTTTTAAGTACATTTTCTATATGTTTTGTAGTTTTTTGAGCAGTGTTGTTTAATGTGCCCTTTTTGTAAATGCCATGTGACTGCTAAATGTCTTTACTAGTCTTTACCCCCGCGGCACATCTTCGATAGTCCGTGCGCCTGGTGTAATAACGACCCCATCCCCTGACATATTTTTAGGCATAAAAGTTTGTAAATATGTTGGGGCCGATATCTTGACCCCCACTGTGCCCTTACCACTCCCAAGTGGTGAGGATGGTGTGAAAACGTAGAGAAATCCTCAGGTAAATCTGTTAACACACAGTTTCATTTCCCCACGTGGCATACGTCTCCTTATTCTACAGCTCAACACTTCCTGGTTCTGCTGCTCTTGCATCATTGTCTTCTGTTCGTGTTACAGATGAACGGGTAAGAACAAATACACCAGGACTGAGACACTGTGATGTGACTAATATGGAAGGAATATATTTAGAAGAATTTGGTAAGCTTTGGGGAGCATGCTGTAGGTGACAAGAAGAGCAAGGCAAAACATACCACTGGTGATGGTGATGAATGGTTTAGAAGTCAAAGTTTTCATCCTCTGGTACTGTGCAAGTGCCCGTGAGGTTCTCCCTTCACATTCAGTGCAGAAGGGAGAGTCTGTAAAGGGATTATGCCCCCAGCTTCCTGGTTGCCATCTTATTTACTTCCAGGCAGGGTCACATGCACCACCACAGCCAATGACTGGCCTTAATAGTGATGTGTCCTGCTGGGTCACATGCCGCTTGGGGACACGTCACCATTGAGGCCAGTTCACATGACCATGTCCATACCCCAGCCAGAAATAAAACCCCTTTAAGGGTAACGGGGCTAGGGCAATGAACATGAATAGACTGCCTCGTGGGCAATTGCAGTGGTAGTCCCTGGGGGGGGTGCGCGGCAGAGAAGACCATGCCTGACCATCTCTATAGGCATGTCTGCTCTGTCCGTCACCTGTAGAATGATTGAGATCTCAAAATTGCAGACAGGATTGTGAAATCGTTTAGATGTCCCATTTTCATTGCCACTTATTGAACTTTTGTTGTCATTCAGACCAGGGGAGAGCTTCCTCCCTCCCTCCCTCTGTGTTGGTAACCTACTTGAACAGGACTGACTGACTCGGTTTAATAGCTAAGCCAACCCCACCCTCTAAGTTATATGGATCCGTAAAACGGCACTAATAGACTTATATGGCGCCCTGCTGTAACTTTGCAACTTACTTTATACAGCAGCATATGGAGTTTTTTTCTGCCAGCTTCTCTATGAATTAAAATATATCCTGCCATTTTGAATTATTATGCCATAATACAGAGTTTTTCTTCCGGAATATTACTGATTCCTACACCGCCCTTAACATTGTAGGCTTAAATTAGTTACCCACCTGCAGAAGCCACCTTCACTTTGGTAGATGGGCCTGACACACGTTTGATCAAAAATGTGCACAGAGCTTCCATTTTTCATGTATAGTAGGTTTAGTAACCATATAATCCAGATTAATTCCTAATTATCCTTAGTTCTATTATTCGCATATATAATGGTGTGCTGCAATATATTGCTTGTTTACAAGATCAAAATTGTGATATAATAATTTTTTATTTTTAAACATACATACTGTACATCCTGACTACAGAGCTTTACTGATGCAAAACAGTACAAGTAAACTTACACTGACATGTGAATAAGGCCTCATGCACACGAACGTATTTGGTTTCAGTGTCGTGTTTTTTTTTTTGCGAATAGGATGCGGACCCATTTATTTCAATGGGTCCGCAAAAAATGCTGTACGCGTCACTATGTCCGTTCCGTAGCCCCGCAAAAAAAAAATAGAACATGTCCTATTCTTGTCCGTTTTGCAGACAAGGATAGGCATTGTTACAATGGATCTGCAGAAAAAAACTTTTTTTTGCGGACCGGAAAACACATACGGTCGTGTGCATGTAGCCTAAGGCCTAAGTCTGCACTACGGCACAGTATGGGACACAATACGGTAGCACATGGGATGCATGCAGCTCTGTAGTGGGGAGCCACGAGGACATTGTGTGCCTCCTCGCAGCCTCCGTGCACACACGGCCTATGCATTGAGCTGTATGCTCTATTTTCTCATTTATTTATGTTCTTTAGTCATTTGTATTGTTGAAAAGTTTCAGTGGAAATTGTTTATTACACGGATTTGCCGCCTTAGCATAAATTTCCTTTATATCCTAAATAATTGGTCTCTATAGGAAAGCTACAGTAATTGAAGTTTTGAACTAAGCCCTACAGAGACACAGCAGCTGCTTCCGCTGCCGTCCTGGTACATAATTTATCTCTGAATAGTCATAAATGTTTACAAACTAATAAAATTATTTTGCCCAGAGCATTTTAAGATCCTCATTTACACACAATACAATCATTTACATAATTTCTGGGGTTCAACAAGAAAGACAAAGGGCCATCAAGTCCAACCTGTTATTAATTATAAAGGTGCTGATCCAGATGAAGGGAGAACGCGCACTTTATTTTATAGAATAATACCATACGTAAATAATGATACTACACATTGTGGCTGTCCCATTATTCTCACGTGTGGCAAATTGCCATAAATGTGTACCGTAATTGGTTTGTGTTTAACTGCTGACACTCTCATTACAAAGATTATAATGGAGAGTAACTCCATGGCCGCCTCTCCTCTGAGAATGGGGCAGGGAGCCACTATAGTTACATAGTACAGTCGGAAAGAAAAGATCCATCAAGTTCAACCATGGGATAGGAGGGGATGTAGAGGCGGCTGCCAGACCGGATGAACATCCAGATCAAGAATTCTACACACTTACATAAGTGGGAATGTTCGAAGCCTACCATATCGATATGCCGTAAATTTGGATAGTGAGATAAAGCAACTTTTGGGCAGCAGTTACGGTACCTAGAGCTTGCCTAATTGCTCACCTTTTATGTTCTTTAATGGTTCTCTTTTGTCAAGTTTTGCATACGTTTTTCATCTGTTCATCCTGGGAAAGCTGGGTGACACAAATATGAGCACCAGTACTGTCACCACTGGGCTAGTCACCATCACTCCTAGCATTCTTTGGGGGAACCTATCAATTTATTTTTGTGATTTTTAAACTGCCCACAGTACCTTCTCAGTCTCTCATGTTCCCTTTTTCCAACTTGAAAATCAACTTTAATCCTGGCTCATGTCGTATCCAATTTAGCCTTTTCAAGTCAAGGAGGCTGGCCTTCCCTTCGTGTAGTCAAGCATTCCCCATCCAAACCCTACCTCTTGTCGGAAAAAGAGAACAAGAGACTCCCTTAGAGCAACATGTGCAGATAGAAAATACCCACAGTACTTTTTCAATCACAAAAATTAGCTGATAGGTTTCCTTTTTAAATGTTTTTTCTCATGTGGACAGTTATGACATATCTACAGAAGCCTCTGCGAGCTGGTCTTGTTTCAAACATAGGACTTTGTTGCGTGCCACAGTGAATGGAGAGCAGGCCATGGATACGTGGCTCTATTCACTGCTGTGGGACCAAAAATAGCCAAGTGCCGTCCTGTTCTTGAGATAGTTGTGGGACCTGCATTTACTGGACATTTATCAATGCAGAAATGGGAATACCTCTTTAACAGATCTCCAGTCATGCAGGGGTTTAGGATGTCAACCTACATATTTAGGCATATTTGCGATTTGTAAAATTGGGTGACAACTGCCTATGTTGGTTTTCACTCATTTTTTTTGAAAACCTATACCATTAAAGTGATTTCCAGAATTTGCTTTTATTCACAAACTGTGCCACACCTATTCAATGTCTGTATCTGGTATTAGAGCTCATGGTACTGGGCTGCAGGACCATACCCAATCAGTGGACAGATGGGGTTATGTTCTTGAAAGTAACTATGCTGCACCGTCCATTTAAGAAATGGTAACTGTATTTTAGAGGGGTTGTCCGGGATTAGGTAAAACAATGAGTGTCATAGTTTCTATGAAAACTTTGTGGGGCATTTCTTCAGACTGGTGTTTTTATATGCCGGTTGGCATTAGAAGTGGCGGAATTAAGAGGTGCACGCCTATGACTAATTGTGGTGCATCTCTGCTTGCACCAGAAGTGAACTCTACAGCAGCTAGGAGCTGGTGTAGATTTCAGATGTACGTTATTCCGGAACACTGGCACAGGGGATTGAGAACTGTGCCCCCCTGACGTTTTTTAAGAACTAGACAACCCCTTTAACTTGATGTAGACGTCAAGGTTTTATAAGTGTTTTTGTTTTTTTTTCTTGATGAAATGGCTGGTTGTTCTTTAAGGGTACTTTCACACTTGCGGCAGATGATTACGGCAGGCAGTTCCATCTGTGTTTTTCTCCAGCCAAAAAAACGTAAGAGGGACTGAACTGATGCATCCTGAACGGAATGCTCTCCATTCAGAATGCATTAGGATAAAACTGATCAGTTTTTTTCCGAGGATGGAACTCAATGCCGGAAAACTTTAACGCAAGTGTGAAGGTACTCTAAGTCCAAATGTAGTGAGTGCTGGACAATGTAATGCATTTGTTCATGGTGACTGGATGCTGGAGATAAAGCTTGTGGTCTCCTACTTTACTTATGGGGAAAAGAAGATAGCTGCTAAAAAAGAGCAGATATTCCAAAACTTCCCACATGGGAAATCCCTTCTAAGAGACGCCATACTGCATGCACAGTCTATTTATACCCGGCTGGCAGCTGAGAGATAGACATGGCAGACACCACTGTCACACAGATACTGCAAGCAGCTGGTGCTAAGAAAATAACCCAACAGCATCCTCAATGCTGCTCCAACGTTCCTCACAAGCTCTTACAAAGAGGCTGCGGAGTACCTTTAAAAAACTTTTTAGTCCATCTTCGGAAACGTCTTGATTAATCTTCCACTCATCCAGTGTTTCCACACATTGCTCATGACTGCAGCATATCGGGTTACATCCAGATAATCATTACTTAAAAAAGAAGGCATTCATCTTTGCTCATGGGGCCGCATCCCAGAGACACTGCTACACTGGAGCTGGCTAGACGTTTTGGCTTTTGTTTTCCAAGATCAGCATTTTACATGTATATGGAGAAACTCCAGAGAAGACAAATTTTGTACACTAGTGAGACACTAGGCATAACTGTTCTCATATCTGACCATGCATGGCAGCCGGTCTCAAACCTTTAGACGACCATATAGTACAGACAGCATTAACATGATACAACCTGGTTATTAATTAGTTCCCTGATTAATGTATGAGATATTGGGAAAGTCTTGACAAGGGTATAAAAGAACCTTATTGTAGGCCATATCTTGCTTTACAGAATTGTGCTGTACATAAATATAAGGTTAGGTTGCCCTCGAATGGGAAGTGATGACTTGCTTCCTCCTATGCAGTAGATGTCCATCTCCTCCCGATCTCATTGATTCTCTTGAGAGACAATATTGCTGGAAGAACTGCAGTGTGAATACAGTCTCCAGAAGACCATCCCTCTAGGCCCGATTTCTATGTGATAGATATTCAATTCTCTTATTTCCTAAGTATATTGGAAATCTTCTTTGAGAGGTCCAGTCCCCTTTTAAAACCATTTTTTCACTGTAATTTTAGGTGGGCATCATTTCACAGATCAGAGTCTTGATGCCATTACTGAAATCTATGGAAGAAACCTCTCTAGAGAAAAGAGAATGTGCTATCAAATTATTATTATTTTTTCACTTTGAAGACATTTTGTGCCCTTTTTTGAGGTGGAAAGGTGGAATCTGGTTACTATAGGCAACTAAGCCAGTTCTACTTTACCCCAGTTTGATAAATGACCTCATGGGAAAATGTTTGCAATTCTAGCAGGTAAAATTAAAGGGGTGGTCCCATTAAGACCCCAAGATAGGGGCTAAGGGGTTAGTCAGCTGACCTCTGGGGCCGCTGCCGATGACTAGAATGTGAGCCGATGACTTGAATGCAAGCACCTGTGAGGAAGCTGTCAGGAGGCTTGAACCATAGGTTATAATGACAGGCTCCCTCATTACAATGGGTTTAGGACCTCTACATACATAAATTAGCTGTGGTACCATAGAAACTGATCGCATTTTTTTTCCCATACCATATGACAAATGTCTGACTAGTGTTTCACATTACTTCAACATGCTGCGCTTTTTAAAATACTAGAGACAAAAAAGCCACCAGTTTTTAAAAAAAAAAAAAAAAAAAGCTAGCCAAAAAACATGTCCTGTTGTTCATATTTCCTATTATTGAGCTTATGGAGCTGCCATCTTTTTTTGGTCAAAAATGCACCAATATCTGCATATGCAAAAATAGTGCAGTATTTCTAACAACCCAAAAGCGCTGAAGAGCACCACAAAATACTTATATGTGAATCCACTCTTGTAGAGAGAGCCTAGTTTAAAAACGGGCAAGCAAAGGGGGCAAGAGTCTTCTGGGTGGCTCCCAGCCAGCTACAGCAGATTGAGGCCTCTTGCACACGAACGTTGTGCATCCGTTCCGTGCATTGGGGACCGCAGTTTGCGGTCCCCAATGC
Source organism: Bufo bufo (assembly GCF_905171765.1). NCBI lineage: Eukaryota > Metazoa > Chordata > Amphibia > Anura > Bufonidae > Bufo > Bufo bufo. Next base: position 411,689,363 of record NC_053390.1, read on the forward strand.
ATGGGCGGCGGCCGGGACGGATCGAGACCCATTTAACTTGAATGGGTCCGTGATCCGTCTGCACCGCAAAAAAATAGAACAAGTTCCGTAGTACTTCAGTGGGATTCCAGCTTGTATTTGTGGCAATCCAAAGGCTTTTATTCAATAATTAGTAAAATCCAGGTACAGGAAGCAGAGTCTACATGTTTCGGGCACAATGCAATTTCAGCCCTTACTCATGAGTAAGGGCTGAAATTGCATTGTGCCCGAAACATGTAGACTCTGCTTCCTGTACCTGGATTTTACTAATTATTGAATAAAAGCCTTTGGATTGCCACAAATACAAGCTGGACAAAACCAATTTTTTCTTCATATCTGCATATTTCTCCTGTTTCCGGGTGAAGGAGTTGGTCCGTGCTATACCAGTGGAACCCACGGCAGGTGAGAGCTGCTCAAATCCTTGATTTTCACAATATTCAGTGGGATTCCGATCCGTGCTTCCGTTCCGCGTCTCCGTGATTGCGGACCCATTCAAGTGAATGGGTCCGCATCTATGATTGATGCGGAGTGCGTATACCACAATACGGACATGGGCACACAACGTTCGTGTGCAAGAGGCCTGAGAATGTGTTTATAGGAAAAGACCTGTCGGTCACCCCATTTCTGGTAGTCTTTAAAGGGGTTATCCCACAAAAAATAATCAGTAGCAATACACACAATTATTTTAACTAGATCAGTGCAAAACCCTCTTCTCTTACACTATAGTATATTTCCCCCCTGTATTTCCTTCTCCACTATCTAGAGACGGGAAGATATAGAAGTTGGAATGAAAAATGAAAGGTTTCTAAACTGCTTCATGATGAGATCAGTACGTCATCCCATAGAGGAGGAAAGGAGCAGGGAACTACTAAGCATGTGGGTCCATCACAATGTCTGAGAAAGTGGACCAGCATTTTGGCCACAGAAGAAAAAGCGGAGGTTGCTATCAGAGGAAAAAAATGGAAAGTGCATGTAAAAACGACCAACTTTTTTTAATTGCATGTATATTGCAATTACACTTCATTTGAAATGTAAAACATGTTTGTTTGCAACCAGAGAACCAATCGGCATTTTGTGGTGCCTGGGTTTGGGCAGCATGAAGCTCCTGACAGGTTCCCTCTAGGCCTCAGGCACACAAATGTGTTTTTTTGCGGGCCCATTCATTTCCATGGGCCCGCAAAAAATGCAAACAGCAAACATGTCCTGGTCCGTTTTGTAGACTGGAAACGGGTGAGAAAATTGTGGGATGCACACAGGCCATATCCGTATTTTGCAGACTGTATAATAGATATAGTCATCTGCATGAAGCCTAATGTTTAGAAGGGTCATGGAAGGTCGAAGGTTTGTGGCAGGTGCATATTGAACCCTGATTTTTTTTTTTTTTTTTTTTTCCCCCATTTGAAGCAAGGAAAGCTTGCCATAGACATTAGATTCAATCTGATTCAGATATGATCCACCAACAGTTGCCTGATATCTCCCACCGGGGAAAACTGATTATATTCATGAGCCAGCCATGCATGTTTATGGGGGAGAAGGGGCTGATTGACTGAATAGTTTGCAGCTATTGCATGTTTACAGCCAGATTAAAAAAAGGTATTAAAAATCTCATTCCGATTTAATTTTTTTAAGGATTGTAAATGAGTTTTCTAGCATAATAGGATATGAGCTAGAGGCGTGTTTGTCACTGAGGAGTGCCTGCGGTGACTAAGGCCGCGCGGTGCATAGGAGGCCGGCATGTAGCTACTGGGTGGATGTGTTATTTTGACATAAGGATTTGTGCTCTTACCATCACAAAGCTGTCTTTCAGCGCTCCAATTATCCTCTTGATGAAAATGGATTTGCATTTGTTAGTGACAGTCAGCGTAATAGAGGTCTGACTTCATTATCCTGTGCTCTTAGAGGAGCTTTTTCTTTTGTGTAAGATTCTGCTTCACTAAAACAGGTGAAAAATGATGGAAGTCGTCATTAGTGATTTATCAGGAACATTGCCAAATAAAATATTCCAGAGATGATTGGAGTACTGTATTTTCTGTGCACTGCCATTAACATTTCACATAATAAGTAATAGCACTTGGCGGTCTCTGTGCATGAAGCAGGCTGGTGGGGGGGGGGTGTCCCGATGAGCCTTACCTGCCAAATAAAGCTGTTATTCAGGGGTTAACTCGTTCACATCAGTGAGGGATGTAATCCACACCATTGTAAGAATACCAGCTGCGGATTTTTTTTGCCACTTGTGAAGACATCTTATACTAAGTGTCTCTAATGCGAGCAATGGTTCAGACAGATTTATAAAAATTTTACCTACCACATGGAACCCCAATTTTGGGAGGCTTTGTAAAATGTATATAAAGGCCTGATGCACACGACCATACTTTGTCTGTGCACAATCCGACCCCATGACTGATCTCAATACCGGAAACTAGAAACGCTAGTGTGAAAGTAGCCTTAACCAACAACTTGCAATGCTGGAAACCTTTTGTCGCAAAGTAAACCAACACAGACTGAAGGAAAACGGATTTCAAATATAACCCTCATGAAACACTACAAAAGCTGCCGGGGGGAAAAAACAAACCCTTTCAATTGTTCTGATGTTTTTGTTTGTATTTTTATAGGTAAAAAACCCAGAGCCAATGGGCTAGATTTATCATTATCTCAAGTCAGAATAATAGAGTGAAAAAGTCGCAAATTTTTGCGCAATCGGTAAAACTGCGCAAAATTTTTGGACATTTTTCTCTGCTCTGCACTATGCTCGCCAGTTTTCTGAAAGTGGGCATGTTTTCTTATGTAAATGAATCTCTAGACAGATTTACTATTGTGACTATTTAAAAAGTTGCAAAAAATGCGCAATTTCACTCCAGTGAGGACCATGCTTATCTTATGAGAATTTTCAATAGAACATGCGACTTTTTCCTAAAAACTTGCGACTTTTGTAAAGCTGCTTACTGACGGATAAACTGCTTCCGTCAAACCACATTTATCACAGTCTTAAAGGGCCGATCATAAATCTGACTTGGCTAAAACGGACTTCAGCCATATGTGAAAGTGGAGTGAGCTGTCAGTCATGATAAATCTGGCCCAATGTGTGTAAAGGGCCCTTAGAAATATTTCATGGAAAGACCATGTTTTACCGTACTTTTGCTGTAACTTGTCACAAAGATCCCTTGTAGTCAACCGCCGTGCTTTCTAATGCATATTGTCCCTGTTTGTACTGTATACACATGTTTCAGGTTTACATGCTTTGTGTTGTTTTCTTGAAAACAGAGTGGATCTGGTTACAACATACTTGTCTTGGATCTGTCCAGAGCCTTGTGCAACCCTAAGTACACTCTGTAGCGAGCACATTCTGTGAAATGTACAATGGCGATTCCCTAAATCTGACCAGGATGCCTGAGGACAGGGCTGAAAACGTTACGTCTAGACGTTCTTTGGGAGAGTGCTGACAGCGGCCCTTTGTAGCTCACCTGAGAAATTCCAGGCCTCTCCAGCTGTGCTCAACATCGCCTCAAGAAATCAAGCCAAGTCGGATTTAGAGTTCTGCTTAAATATCTGTCTGGTTAGTGGTCCCCCCCCCCAATTGCAAGCGAACTCCGATCCATTGAAATCCTTATTTTAATATAGTATATATCACTTTCCCATGATTCTGTACTCTAGAGTGGTGCCAGGGGTTATCATGTAGACACTTACTAATGTATTGTGATTCTCCATATTGCCTTGCACACAATATGAAAAGGCCAGGACCATGGGAGTGCAGGTCAGCGCTTTTTCCTATAGCGTGCAAGCACGGTCACAACTGCAGGATTGAGCTTTAACTCATTTGGGGTCCTTTATCAAAGACCAACCTTTTACACCACCGCATGTCCATCATAAATTAGGCGTGTATGTATAGATAATGATGGGTCATTGGTTTTCAGCTTCACAGTTCTGCTATTGGCCTTCATAATTGCTTTTTGGAGGAAGGGGGGGGGGGGGAACAGAAGCTTCACACATATGGCCTGATTTAGGGCTGATTCACACCACCGCACTTGGTCTGGGAAACACGGGCCATGCATCAGCTGCATCTCTTGGATCTACTGGGGTTCCCCTGACTAGAAATAGTAATAAGTTCCTCCTTATGTACTGAACTCACATCATGTGAGAGGGCAAGCTTAGGCGCGGTAGATGATGCTCAAATGATCCTGAGATTTCAGCTACTGCTGCCATGGTGGATTATAAAGTAAGGCCGTGGCCAGTGAACATTTGCTGCACAGGGGCCTCGCGATTAGAATATGGGGGCTTAAGCGAAACACCTGTGGCCAGCTTGTTAGCAGAAAGCCATTTGGTCCTTTGCTTTTGGTGACAGCATTCTGGTGTGCTCTTACAGCAGCTGCATCAGTGGTGACCTCTCAAACTGTTACTGCCACCCCCTCCCCAATACCCAGCGTAAAATGCAGTGCTAAGCTTCCATGGATGATTGATTTTAGGGGATATTACTTTTCAGTATTGTTTAACCTATGTGCTCCCTCTCCCAAGTAAGCAGAATGCTGGTCTACAGCATTAGACCTTAGTGCCCACTACGGTCAGTTCAGCAATTCTCTATACTTTTGTCTCATCTTGGCAGTAAATAATATGCCTGTGTGGTAGTGCAAGTGTATGAACGTGTGGTGCAGTTGTTCTGCGCGGCCATTAGCAAAGATTAGGTCTTGGGGCAGGTTGCTCTCATATTTTTTTCAGGTGAAAGGAAACTTCTTAAATCCAATGTGTTTCGCCTATAAAAACTGCATCAATAATTACCACATTGGTTTAAAATGTTTCACTTAAAAATAAAATAAAAAAATGCAGTAAAAGCACATGCATTTTTTATGCTTTTTTTCATGTGTAATTTATAATTTAATATTCCTTTTCTCATAACGCCTGAAGTGGATTAAATAAAATGTTTTATATATTCAGATTGTGCAGTTCAAACCACATTCCTAAAAATTAAAAGCATTTTTTTTTTTTTTAAACAGGTGGAACAGTTTAAATAAATGTTTCACCTGTTAAAACACAACTGCATCAAAAACCACATTAAACATAATTTTTTTCCTTTTCCCCTGTTGTGGTTTAAAGGGGAGCTGTCACCACAAAATGCAGTGTAATCTGCAGGCCATAAGTTAGAGTGGGAGGAGCTAAGCAGATGGATATATAGTTTAGTGGAAAAGATTCAGTAAAATGTGTAATTTTATACATTTATATCTCTGCTCTTTCTGATTTCAGCTGTACATGGGGGAGTTATTCTCTGTAAGTATATGTATGTGTGTATGTATGTATGTGTGTGTGTGTGTGTGTATGTGTATATATATATATATATATATATATATATATATATATATATATATATATATATATATATATATATATATATATATATATATATATCTCTATCTCTCCGTATGGCTTTTTTTGTATTTTGCGGTCCGCAAAAAATACGGATGACGTCCATGTGCATTCAGTTTTTTGCGGAACGGAACAGCTGGCCCTTGATAGAACAGTACTATCCTTGTCAGTTATGTGGACAATAATAGGACATGTTCTATTTTGGAACGGAAATACGGAAACGGAAGGCATACAGAGTATCTTCCGTTTTTGTTTTTGCAGATCCATTGAAATGAATGGTTCTGTATACGGAATGCAAAAAAAGGTACGTAAACGGGAAAAAAAACATTTGTGTGCAAGAGGCCTAAGTATGTATATATAGATAGCTGTAAGTCACTAAACAAGAGAGGTGTTATCAGTGATTGATAGCATTCTCTGTGTAAGTGTGTATACATAGATAGCTGTCAATCACTGATAATTAGTTGTACACAGGGGAGGTGTTATCAGTGATTGATAGCATTCTCTGTGTAAGTGTGTATACATAGATAGCTGTCAATCACTGATAGTTGTACACAGGAGAGGTGTTATCAGTGATGGCATTCTCTGTGTAAGTGTGTATACATGGCTATAGCTGTACACCGGGGAGATATCAGTGATTGATAGCATTCTCTGTGTAAGGCCTCTTTCACACGACCGTTTTTTGCGTTCCGTATACGGAACCATTCATTTCAATTGTTCCGCAAAAAAAAACGGAATGTACTCCGTATGCATTCTGTTTCCGTTCCGTTGAAAGATAGAACATGTCCTATATTTGGCCGCAAATCACGTTCCGTGGCTCCATTAAAGTCAATGGGTCCGCAAAAAAAAACGGAATGCATACGGAAATGCATCCGTATGTCTTCCGTATCCTTTCCATTTTTTGCGGAACCATCTATTGAAAATGTTATGCCCAGCCCAATTTTTTCTATGAAATTACTGTATACTGTTTATGCCATACGGAAAAACGGAATGGAAACGAAATCACAACGGAAACGGAACAACGGATCCGTTTAAAACGGACCGCAAAACACTGAAAAAGCCATACGGTCGTGTGAAAGAGGCCTAAGTGTGTGTATATATAGATAGCTGTCAGTCACTGATAGTTGTACAAGGGGAGGTGTTATCAGTGATTGATAGCATTCTCTATGTAAGTGTGTATATATAGATAGCTGTCAGTCACTGATAGTTGTACAAGGGGAGGTGTTATCAGTGATTGATAGCTTTTTCTGTGTAAAGGTCCATTCACACTACCCTATCCATTTTTATGCATCCACAAAACACTGATACCGGCTGTGTGCATTCCCCATTTTCCAGATCAGAACGTCCTGCAAGGTCCTGATAGGTTATCAGTATCTGATTGGTAGGGGTCTGACACCCGAGACCCACTCCAATCAGATGTTTGGGATGGCAGCTCACAGTAGTTTTGCAGCCTTTTCTCAGCTTTTCCTAGGCCAGTGACGACACGTTAATCGGTCACATGGTCTAAGCACAGATCAGCCCCATAGAAGTGAATGAGGCTGAGCGCGATACCAAGCATAGCCACTATACAATGTACAGCACTGTGCATGGTGAGCAGGGAGAAGGCCACTGCGCTCCCAGGAGTATCGGTGCCTTCTCAAACAGTTGCCTGAACTGCCTGCCTGATCAGGCAAACTATATGCAAACGCATGTCATTTTTTCTGACTGATCAGGCATTTTTCAGACTGATCAGGATCCTGATCAGTCTGAAAAATGCCTGATCAGTCTGAAAAATGCATTGCAATACCGGATCCGTTTTTCCGGTGTCATCAGGCAAAACGGATCAGGTATATATTTTTTTCTCATTTTTAAAGGTCTGCGCATGCGCAGACCGGAAGGACGGATCCAGCATTCCGGTATTTTGAATGCCGAATCCGGCACTAATGCATTCCTATGGAAAAAAATGCCGGATCCGGCATTCAGGCAAGTCTTTAGTTTTTTTCCGCCGGAGATAAAACCATGCTATGGTTTTCTCTTTTGCCTGATCAGTCAAAATGACTGAACTGAAGACATCCTGATGCATCCTGAACGGATTACTCACCATTCAGAATGCATGGGGATATGCCTGATCAGTTCTTTTCCGGTATAGAGCCCCTGTGACGGAACTCTATGCCGGAAAAGAAAAACGCTAATGTGAAAGTACCCTAAGTCATCAGTATTTAAAGAAGTTGTCTGGCATTGGGGACATTGTATATGTACAATAGTCCCCTAAATATTACATTCATGTCTGTCCTACCTTTTTAACAGACATTTCTGATGCCCCTTTTGCAATTCACAAAATCTCAGCCGGAAGTGCTGTTCTTCTAAGAGTCAGTGATGTACCGGGTCCCTTTCTGCAGCGCGAAGCCTCTTCTTCCGCTTCGCAAGGAGGCCGGTGACGTCACCGTCAGCCAAAGTAATTATTCACAGCGCATGGATGGGCGGTAGCTAGGCGGCAACAAACCGCGCTAAGCCACGCCCCTCTGGTCCGGTGACGTCATCGGGCAGGGCGCTTTATTATCAGTGAAGGAGGCAGAGTTTAGGGGCGTAACTAAGGGGGAGGAATATGTGCGGCAGGAGGCGGCATATGAATCAGGGGGGCGGATGCACGGAGGAGCAGACAGACACCAGAAACCACACGATGCTGCTCTGCGCTGGGACCCAGAAGCTAGTGTGGCAGGAAGTAAAACATAGATGTCAACAATCAGTGGGGGACTGTCGAAAAATACATAAAAACATCTGGGGGGACCTTGAAACAGCTATTAATAGTGAGTAAACTGTTTTGTAAAAAATATTTTGATCTCGGAAAACCCTTTTAAGTATAGAAAGAGCAGAGATTTAAATGTATAAATAACACATTTGACTGATTCTTTACCTACAAAACCTTCTCACCTCTTCCTGCTCTATAGCATGCTGCCTGCAGATTGCACTGCATTTCGTGGTGACAGGTTCTCTTTAACTACACCCAAACACAGCATCTGAATATACCCTCTCAAAATGAGCTGACTGCAGGAAGCATAAGTCAGGTCTGTGTTTTGTCTGAACGACTTCTTCTTTATTAACTTGGCACAAGTGTTTTGTTTGTGCAGCAGTAAAACAGACCGATTGTAAGGTTTTTGTTACTATTAAAGGATCAATCTGGGTTACGGATATTGATGACCTATCCTCAGCATACGTCATCGGTTTCAGATCTGAGAAGGGTCCAAATTTCGGGATCCCTGTTGATCAGCTTTTTGAAGAAGCTGCGGCACTCGTGCATGTGCTGCATTCTTTTCAGTGTTTACCTGCATGCTGTCTTCTTTGTTTGTCCCCGGTCTTTTTTTTTATATATATTTTTTTCCCATGAAAATTAACTACTTTTCCTGTTGCAAACTCCCTCCAGTTAAGGGGGGTGGGGTACAAAAATTGGAATTGCATTTTTAGACAAGTGTTCAGTTTAACCCATTAAGGACCCTGCCACTTTATGTGGTAATAACTTTAAAACTATTTTACTTATCCAAGGTACTCTGAGATTGTTTTCTCGTCACATATTGTATTTCATGACGGTGGTAAAATGGAGTCAAAAGATGTAATATTTATTTATAAAAAAAAAAAAAGCCAAATTTACCAAACATTTTAAGAAATTAGCAAATTTCCAAATTTCAACTTCTCTACTTTTATAATAGATAGTAATACCTCCAAAAATAGTTATTACTTTATATTCCCCATATGTCTACTTCATTTAGATCATTTTGTGAATGCCATTTTATTTTTGAGGACGTTAGAAGGTTTAGAAGCAAATCTTTAAAAATTTCCAAAAACCATATTTTAAGGACCGGTTCAGGTCTGAAGTCACTTTGAGGCTTACATAATAGAAACCATCCAAAATTGACCCCGTTTTAGAAACTACACCCCTCAAGGTATGCAAAACTTATTTTACAAACTTTCTTAACCCTCTCTAGGTGTTCCACAAGAATTAATAAAAAATGGAGATGAAATTTCAGACTTTCACTTTTTTGGCACATTTTCCATTTTAATAAAAAAATTTCCGCTAACAAAGCAAGGGTTAACAGCCAAACAAAACTCAATATTTATTACCCTGATTCTGTAGTTCACAGAAACGCCCCATATGTGGTCGTAAACTGCTGTACGGGCACACGGCAGGGAGCAGAAGGAAAGGAGCGCCATGGGGTTTTTGGAAGGCAGATTTCACTGAGATAATTTTAAGTTGCCATGTCACATTTGAAGACCCCCTGATGCACCTCTAAAGAAGAAACTCCCAAAAAGTGACCCCATTTTGGAAATTACGGGATAATGTGGCAGTTTTGTTGGTACTATTTTAGGGTACATATTTTTGGTTGCTCTATATTACACTTTTTGTGATGCAAGGTAACAAGAAATAGCTGTTTTTGGCACTGTTTTAAATTTTTGTTTATTTACAATGTTCATCTGACAGGTTAGATCATGTGGGATTTTTATAGAGCAGGTTGTTACGGACACGACAATACCAAATATGACAACTTTTTTGGTTCTTTGTTTCAGTTTTACATAAATAAAGTATTTTTTTAAATATTTTTTTAGTGTCTCCATATTCTGAAAGCCATATTTTTTTTTTTTTTTTTGTTTTTTTGTTTTTTTTTGGGCGACTGTCTTATGTAGGGGCTCATTCTTTTCGGTATGAGATGACTGGTACTATTTTAGGGTGCATATGACTTTTTGATCGCTTTGTATTGCGCTTTTTGTGATGTAAGGTGACAAAAAAATAGCTTTTTTGAGACTTTTTTTTTTTTTTTTACGATGTTCACCTGATATTTTTATAGAGCTGGTCAATATGGATGCAGCGATACCAAATATATATATATATTTTTTACAATTATTTTTTTTTACTTTATTTTGGGAAAAGGACACTTTGGGACTTCAACGTTTGGGGGTCTGATCCCCTTTACAATGCATTATAATACTTCTGTACTGTAATGTATTGGCTGTAAGTGTATTACACACTGTAATACACTTACAGCCTGCTTGACTGAAGCCCGTACAGTGCTGACCGTGGCCGTACAGGGATTAATGCGCCGGCATCGGTGAAATCAGCAGGGGTCCGGCTGTCAGCGGCAGGGGTCCGGCAGTCACTGATCGGGCGGACGCAGCTCCTGCACCCGCCCGATCACCATGACATACATGTACTTCTCTGGTACTTAAGTCACATCCAGAGATGACGTACATGTACGTCATGGGTCCTTAAGGGGTTAAAGAAACAACAAATTTTCTCAAACAAAGTGCAATATGTTTGGTGCAAAGTAGGCCAGTGCCACTCACTCAAATATTGACCATATGATAAATTCTTCCCCATCGATGTTGGCACTCATATATCGAAAATCCACCATGTAAACTTGCCCAGGTTTTGACCACTTTTGTTGTTATGTAAGTTGTAAATGTGGTCTTAGCTGGAGAGTGAGCTCCAGTTCATTGTAAGTATTTCTGTTAGGGTACGGTCACACGGTCAGGTTTCTGCATGCATTTTTTAAAGCCAAAATGAGAAGTGAAAAAAAAAAAAGGTCTTTATCTATCCTTTTTAGGCTACTTTCACACTAGCGTTCTGCTGTCCGCTCGTGAGCTCCGTTTGAAGGGGCTCACGAGCGGAGCAGAACGCTTCCGTCCAGCCCTGATGCAGTCTGAATGGATGCGGATCCGCTCAGACTGCATCAGTCTGGCGGCGTTCAGCCTCCGCTCCGCTCGCCTCCGCACGGCCAGGCGGACAGCTGAACGCTGCTTGCAGCGTTCGGGTGTCCGCCTGGCCGTGCGGAGGCGTGCGGATCCGTCCAGACTTACAATGTAAGTCAATGGGAACGGATCCGCTTGAAGATGACACCATATGGCTCAATCTTCAAGCGGATCCGTCCCCCATTGACTTTACATTGAAAGTCTGAACGGATCCGCTCAGGCTACTTTCGCACTTAGAAATTTTTCTAAGTTATTAATGCAGACGGATCCGTACTGAACGGAGCCTCCGTCTGCATTAATATGATCGGATCCGTTCAGAACGGATCCGATCAAGCGCAAGTGTGAAAGTAGCCTTATACTTTCTTTCCTTTTTTGATCCGCTCCTGATTTTGGTTCCAAAAATGCATGCATAAACCTGACTGCCCTGCTACTTAGGCCTCATGCATTGAAGTTTGCATTGAAAATGATAGGAAAAACGGACACGGATCACGGACGCGGATGACAATCTTGTGTGCATCCGTGATTTTTCACGGACTCATTGACTTGAATGGGTCCGCGAACCGTTGACCGTGAAAAAAATAGGACAGGTCATATTTTTTTCACGGCCAGGAAACACGGATCACGGATGCGGCTGCCAAAAGGTGCATTTTCCGATTTTTCCACGGACCCATTGAAAGTCAATGGAGCCACAAAATAAAAACGGAACCACGGACGCGGATGCACACAACGGTCGTGTGCATGAGGCCTTACCATGACACTCAGCAACCTCTGCAAGCTGCTGTCTCCATTGCTCCAGTCTGTTCCCTTAGGGCGTGCACGCTCACATGTGGCCTCTTACAGGACCCATGCATGCATTTGCAAATCCTTCCCTAGCCATTGGCTGAAGTTCCCTTGTTTTAAGGCAGCCTCTCTAATTGAAGGGTGCCTGAGCTTTGAGGCTGACTAGTCTCTAGAGAAGGTGATCTGTTGTCTTAATACCCATGTATCATACCTTGCCTGCTTACTGATTCTGCTTCTTGCCGCCTGCCCTGATCTTGGAACTGTGACCTGGACTACGCACGTACTCTTTCTGCCCTGACCTTGGAATTTTTATTTGGAATATGCAAGTACTCAGCCTGCCGTGACTTTGGACTGTTCAGACTACACTTTTGTCCTGTGTCCTTGGTCCTACACACTGTTGTCTTTGACACCGTGGGTCAGCTGCCAACCACATCTGAACCAGGAGGTTGCAGAATGGTTGGTTCCCTGCAGCAAAGTCAGGATCCCTGTATAGGGGTTAGGGTAAATACTGGCGAAGTGCCGGAATAACGCCCTTAGGTTTATCAACCGGTTAGTTGGTACAGTTGGGTCTACACTCGCTGATCCATAACAATTTCTCTCGCTCTCATTCTATTACATATAGGGTCTGTTGTTTGTTCCTTGCTGACAATGTTGATGTGCCCCTTTTAAGTGTAGCTAATTGGAAATCCAGTGACTATTACAAGGTAAGCCTGTGGAGTTTGTGGAATCAGCAGGGAGTCTGAGGCACCATCCATCTGCTCGTGACAAGCCAGCATCACAAAGGGAAGGGATGGTAGTTCAGCTCCAGGGCTTTCACAGATAAACCTAGCCTTTTCTCTTACAAGACATTACTGCTGGCTTCTGCACATTGTTGTCTCTGTACAGTGTGCGCTGCCTGTGACAGCTCTCCAGATTACAGCTTGTGTCTACATGACTGAATACTAAGCAGCGGCCAATCAATCCCAGTCCTTACTGTCTCAAAAGAGCGCTTCTCTTTGAACGCCATTCACAAAGCGCCGTGGACTGCTAGGCCTGCACTACTGGTGCCTGATCATCCATGATGTATCAGTACACGCCCTTTACACGTATCTCTTCTCATTTGCTCTGTCACACTTAGAAGGACACAGTTTGTGGATTTTGCCGTTCTCCCTAAACTTCAACATGTCTCGGAAATTAAAAGCCAGGAAAATTATTTTCTTTAGAAAAGGAATGGTATACCATGGGAAAGATAACATTGTTTAGCTGCGAGCCGTTCCACTCCAAGTGCTCTGTTTAGTGTCAGGCAAGCTGTCAACAGGACGTCATGTAGAATCGCAACTAAAAACTCAGTGATCCCATCGCATACAGAATGATTTTGAAACTGTTGGACACGTGAGCAGGAGGAGATATGGAAATATATGTAGTATTACTGTTGCCTTTTTTTTTTTGGTTGTGCCAGGGGACAGACAGGTATGTACTGGTATCCAAGTGAATATGCATTTAAAGAGCATCTGACACCACGATCAGCCCTATTAAACCAGACATGCAGCCTGGTAGTGTTGATCATGGTGAGAGCAAAAACCTCTCTTGCTGCGCATGCACGGTTGGTCTCATTTGGCTCTGCCTGCTTTGAGATCTAAACTGCGCATCCTCCAATTGTAATATTGCTACTGCATGCACTGGAATTCAGGGCTAGTCATCAGAGCAGTGAGAATGCCTAGCCCTGTCAATCAGTGGTGGAGAGGGGGTTGAAGGAAACCTGTCATCACTTTCTAAGCCTATTTATCCACTCACTTTTCTAAAAAAAATACTTTTTAATACATTAATAATTATATTAAAAAAATCAATTCTGAACAAACTATCAGTTCAGAGAAAAACCTAAAATGAATGTTCCTGCCATATATGTAAATGAACCTTAGAGGAGTCCTCTCTCCTCCATGCTTCAGAGATGAGTCCGGCGTTCTCTGACTCTCGGAGTGCAGCCACACCCACTGTCAAGGAGCCCAGCACCGCCCACATCCTCCGAATCTCCTCCTTGCTCCCCGGCGTCACAAAGCTAGAGCACAGTAATCTCGCGATGCGCGAGCTAGCGCATGCGCAGTTCGTTCCCTGAGGCTGATGCCAGCACAGGGAAGGAACACTATGCTAACACTGTGCATGCGCTAGCTCACGCAACACGAGATCACGGCGCTCTAGCTTTGTGACGTTAGGGAGCAAGGAAGAGATTCGGAGGATGTGGGAAGGCGCTGGACGACTTCACAGTGGGCGTGGCTGGGCTCCGAAAACGTTAGTAAAAGCTCCTTGGGCTTCTTACTTGCCTCATTTACATATATATAAAATAGTTTTTTTGACACAATAAAAGCACACAGAGCTATGGGGACTGGGTATTGCGGATGTGCTAGCGGCGATCTAGCAGTCCATGTCCTCAGCTCTATACCCAAAATCCCGGTGACAGGTTCCCTTTAAAGCGCTGCTCCAAAGGGCAAGGACAGCTCCTTTGTGCTCCTAACACCTCATTAACATAATAATAAAAGTATGAATTTCTTGTATGTCTACTTTAATAGGTGTTGACCATGGTTACAGATGCTCTTTAAGTGATAAAGATTTTGCTGACTGATTTACCTTTTTTTTTTTTAATGAGTTCTTTAAAACAGTTTGATTCTGGTGATCTGTTGTCTTAATACCCATGTATCATACCTTGCCTGCTTACTGATTCTGCTTCTTGCCGCCTGCCCTGATCTTGGAACTGTGACCTGGACTACGCACGTACTCTTTCTGCCCTGACCTTGGAATTTTTATTTGGAATATGCAAGTACTCAGCCTGCCGTGACTTTGGACTGTTCAGACTACACTTTTGTCCTGAGTCCTTGGTCCTACACACTGTTGTCTTTGACACCGTGGGTCAGCTGCCAACCACATCTGAACCAGGAGGTTGCAGAATGGTTGGTTCCCTGCAGCAAAGTCAGGATCCCTGTATAGGGGTTAGGGTAAATACTGGCGAAGTGCCGGAATAACGCCCTTAGGTTTATCAACCGGTTAGTTGGTACAGTTGGGTCTACACTCGCTGATCCATAACAATTTCTCTCGCTCTCATTCTATTACATATAGGGTCTGTTGTTTGTTCCTTGCTGACAAAGTGTTAGTGTTCCTTGTACCTAATTTTATGAATGTCATATTATACCTTATATTTTATAAGTTTGTTGAGAAAATAGTGTCCCCATTAGTAGTTATGCTCTCCATAGTGTGCCCCTATGGGCAGGGACAGAAATTGTCATGATAATATAGAGATCAGAGAGGCTCCTCTCAAAGGCAATCTGTAGATTCAGTCAGAAACTGGAATAAAGGGGGTCCTTTATCTAGAAATAGTCCTATATTGGGTGTATTTCTGGCGCAGATTGCGGCTCAAATGTTATTTGTGCCGCAATCTGCAACTTTTTCTTCTCACGCCAGGTCTAAAAAAGTGGGTGTGGCGGGGAAGGGGACAAGCCGGGAGGCCTGTCTCATTCATAATTTTCTACGCCTGTTTTAGGCGTAGAAAATGGTCTAAATGTAAGCCACTAAGGAAGCTAGCTTACATTTAGACTGTTGCTGGATGCACCGAAGTTATGTAGAGGATCCACCGCCAGATATACGGGTTATTAAGACTGGTGTCTAAAATGGTGGTCTTAATAAATGACCCTCAAAGTATTTTCTTACTCCACCAGTGTCTTTAGGCTTTATGTTCTTCTCCTTTACAGGCTATTTACACCTTCAGAGGCAAAAAAAAATTATGATTAGAGTTTACAAATTTGGGGCTAAAAATAATTTTTTCAATTGGTCTTTATTAAAAATATTGAGCCGTTCTGTCACAAAGGGTTAACTGTCTTAGCTTTGTAAATGGTACTTTTAACTTTCACTTTTTGCCTGTCATCTAATAACCCTTATCAATAATTTACTAAGAGGTCATAAACATTTTGAGCCACATTCTTATCAGTAAGATAAGAACTGAGCTATAATGAGTGTTTATAATGTCAGAGAGCAGAGATAAGGATCCCATCTGCTCTTGGTCTGATGGAAAAGAGAGAAAAATCAGATCCCTCTATTAGAGCATCTCAGCCCTGTACAGAAAAAAATGGTTCTATATTTGTAATAAAGTTTTTAGCTCAAAATGAGTACAATGCAATAATAATTTTAAAAAAATGTCCGCAAAGGTGTACATAGCCTCTTAACTGTTGTCTAGCCATGCAATTTTGAATGTGTGGATCTCCCCAAATTACATCCAAACCTGTGTGGTAATATCATTACTGTATAGTACATAAGGCCGAATGCACACGGCCGTGTTCAGCGGCCGAGAGCGGTCCGTAGTTTGCCGGGCTGGATTCCTGTTCAGAGCAGGAGCGCACGGTGTCATTGGTTGCTATGACGCCGTGCGCTCCTGCTCTGAACAGGAATCCAGCCCGGCATACTACAGACCGCTCTCGGCCGTGTGCATTCGGCCTAAACCTGAGTAATCCACTTTTCACAGACATGGAGTTACATGGTTGATACGGTTGAAAAAAGACATAAGTCCATCAAGTTCAACCAAGGGATAGGTGGGTACGCGAATCCCAGAAGTTAAGAGTTAAAATATATATATTTTTTGTTTATGTCCATTTTTATAGCTTCACTTGCTGCTATAGAGCCCGCCAAACCACCAGCAGCTCCTGTAGTTATCTGGTTCCCATTCCTGAACCCATGAGAACGTTCAGTGGTTGAATTTGGACCTGACAGATGATTTAAAGGGCTTGTGTCACCCCCCCTAAACCAGGGCTTGACAAATTTCCTTGGAATCTAGGAGCCAGCTAAAAAAGTTAAAAGCCAGGCGGAGCCGCGTCACAAAATCGATATTGCGATACAATTTTAAGCATGTGCGATATGCGATATATATCGTAATATATTATTTTCTATCTTTTGGGGGGGGGGGGGGGTTTAAACCTTTTTTTATTTATTTTACTTTTTATTTAATAACTATTAGCCTCCTTAAGGGCTAGAACCCTTGTCATATTCACCCTAATAGAGCTCTATTAGGGTGAATAGGACTTTACACTCTCCCTGCTGCCCTGTGCTTTGTGCACACAACAGCAGGGAGCTGACCATGGCAGCCAGCCTATCATGTGCCCCCCAACCTCTGATCAGCCTCTCCCTCTTATCAGCCCCCTCTGGTAACAAACCCACCCCCCCTCCCTCCCCAGTATTAATCATTGGTGGCAGTGGCCACAGGGTTTCTCTCCCCCCCCCCCCATCATTGGTGGCAGTGGGCAGTTCCGATCGGAGTCCCAGCAGTGTAATGCTGGGCCTCCGATCGGTTACCATGGCAGCCAGGACGCTACTGAAGTCCTGGCTGCGATGGTATGTTAGTGAGCAGCATTATACTCACGTGCGCCGGGAGCTCCTTCTTCTCATAGGTCTGTGCGGCGCATTGCTAATGCTATAAGCATTAGTAATGAGCCGCACAGACAGAAGAAGGAGCGCCCGGCGGCCACGGCGCATGTGAGTATAATGCTGCTCACTAACATACCATCGCAGCCAGGACTTAAGTAGCGTGACTCCTGGCTGCCATGGTAACCGATCGGAGCCCCAGCATTACACTGCTGGGACTCTGATCGGAACTGCCCACTGCCACCAATGCAGACAAACATTCCCGGCACCCGACCTCTGACAGGATGCTGTGATCCGCGCGATTAACCCCTCAACTGAGGGGTTAATCGCGCGGATCACAGCGTGCAGTCATAGGGGCCGGGATATGGCCGGCACATTGGTATTCAGGCATTCATTGGTGGCGCAGTGGCCACAGTCCCTCCCCTCCTACTCTGTTTTCATTGGTGGTCAGCGGCAGCCGCGCACAGTGGGGAGGGAGGGACTCCTCTCCTTCTCCACTGTGCCGACTCAGGAAACCATGGTGCGCGCCGAGAGCGCATCTTTGAAAACGGGCCATGGTGACCTGGCACCTGGGATTTGTCTAGCCCTGCCCTAAACTAATTTTTCATTTTTTGGCTACTTAAAATCCTTATACTGCGATTTATCAATATATAGTGCTCTTACTCTTTTTCGTTCAGTAGTTTCTTCAAAAAATGGACTTTTATAATATGTAAATTACCTCTCTACCAGCAAGTAGGGCGGCTACTTGCTGGTAGCAGCCGCATCCTCCTTTTAAAAAGACGCCCCCTCCTCATGTTGATTGACAGGGCCAGCGAGCGCTCTCGTCCTCTGGCTAGCCCTGTCTGCGTTCTAAATCTCGCGCCTGCGCTGTACCGGTCTTCAGTCGGCGCAGGCGCACTGAGAGGAGGACGCTCGCTCGGCCGCTCCTTCCTCAATGCGCCTGCGTCGATGACGTCACATCTACACCCGGCGCAGGCGCACTGAGGACTGAGCGGCCGAGCAAGAGCACTATATATTGATAAATCGCAGTATAAGGATTTTAAGTAGCCAAAAAATGAAAAATTAGTTTAGGGGGTGACAGAAGCCCTTTAAAGAGGTTATCCAATTCTAAAAATGCCCCCCACAATGCCTGGGCCCCTTTTATAGATCACTTTTACCCCGGCACCCCCATCACTCCGGATCCCTGCATAGCCGCTGCATTTCGCGTCACCTGTGATGCTAGGGGAGATGCATCGGTGGCTGTGCAGGGATCCAGAGTGATGCTGCTGCCAGGGAGCGGGGTAAGTATGATCAATAGGGGGGAGCCCGGGCATTTTTTGAATTGGATAACCTCTTTAAATCATCTGTCAGGTCCAAACTCTACCATTTTTTGAATTGGATAACTGCTTTGTCTCACCATCCGCAAGTGGTACATTTTCTTTGATAAGGTTCCTTTACATGAGCAGACATCAGCCCCATAAATGAACAGCTACTGTAGTAGAAGGTAAATGAGGCGGCACTCGCCCATGCAGCTGGATACATTTTTTATGGAACTGCATGGGTGAGTGCCGCCTCATTTACCTTCTACTACAGTAGTTTTGTATTCTTTTGATTGGCTTGTGCACCGCCGTTGCGCAGTGAAGACTCAAAAGGTGCTTTTTGACTGAGCTTTTAGCGGTGTTGCCTTCGCTATATCGCTTTCTTTGCACCATAAATTAACAGCAATCAACGATATAGAATGCTGATCGGCGCTCATTTATTTTATTCACTTATAGTGCTGACATATTCTACAGCGCTTTACAGACATTATCATCACTCACTTTCCCCGATGGAGCTCACAATCTAAGCGCCTCCTACATGTAGAGTGTGGGAAGACACCCGAGTACTCAAAGGAAACAAGCAAACACAGGGATAGTGTACAAACTCCCTTCATGCAGATGTAGTTCTTGGTCGGCCCTTGGGAAAGCTGGGTAACAATCTCTGTAGAGATGTAATGGAGGCCACTATATAGTGTATATACTATATATGTAGTTTGATCTCCATCATACCTCCACATGCTACCTAGCTTTTCAAACCTGCTGAAAGGCAATTCTGCACAATTTTATGTAGTGAAGGAAGGAATTTTCTCTGCATAACTAGGCAGATTAGCTATTAATCTGTATGTTCTATGGCACAATGGCTGGTGCTGTTACCAGATCTATTTTGTATTACCATAATTTCTGCTCCATAAGACACACCCTAAGGGTCCATTGACACGTCCGTAAGTGTTTTGTGGATCCGCAAATTGCGGATCCGAAAAACACGGACACCTGCAATGTGCGATCCGCAATTTGCAGACTGCACATCAGACACTATAATAGAAAATGTCTGTTCTGGTCTGCAATTGCGGACAAGAATAGGACGTTCTATTTTTTTTCAGGAACAGAATTGCGGATCCCGAAAATGCGGATGCAGAGCCCGCGGATGCGGATCCCGGAAATGCCGATTAGCATCTGTTTCACACCCATTGAAAGTTAATGGGTCCGCAAATTGTGGAGCGAATGCGGACCCAAATTACGGACGTGTGAATGGACCCTTACAGGAAGAAAATAAGATTATTATTATTATTTTTTTTTTTCATCAGACCCCCAAATCAGATCACAAATCCTCATCAGACCTTAGATAAGACCCCTAATCCTCATCAGACTGCAGAACAGACCCCAAATCTTTGTCAGACCTCAGATCAGATCACCATTCCTCATTAGACCTCAGATTGGACCCTTTTGATTATTAGACCTCAGATCAGACCCCTAGTTCAGACTCTCATTGATTATTAGACCTCACACCAGTAAAATAAATAAACTTACCTCTCCAGCTCAGGACTGCGCGCCACTCTGCAGATCCAGCAGTTCATCCTGCACTCGCCACTACCTTGTCTTCTCCGGGCCCGTGCTGCACTGTGACCTAACTGTGCACAGCGTTGGTCATAGTGCGCACACTACGACCTGGCGATGTATGCACTTCGGGCAGTGCGACGCCCAGAGGAACACCAGGGAGCAATGAGCGCAGCCGGCACCAGGAGCACTGTATTCACCACTCCCAGTATTACTGTGTACTAGTTTCGTTTCATAAGACCCAATACCAGTTTTCCCCTACTTTTGGGTTGTGCATCTGATAGAGCGGAAAATATTGTATTAGTAACTAGGAGATGTCTCCCAATAAAATGGCCGTTCTCGCTGTGTAAACAAGTGTCTGGACTAAACCCAGCCCCCTTTTTCTAAACTTCTTGGCTCATGTGCACTAGCATCAGAGGAAGGAGGGGAAGAGGAAGGGCTGCAGCCTGAAAGAACAATGCACTGCTTTTTTTGTGGTCTGCAATTGTGATATCTGACAAAACAAGAGTAAATAACAGGCACATCTGATTATGCTACTTTTTGTTGGTGGTTCTTTTTTTGTGTTTGAATTCTGGGTTTAGTGGTCCTTTAAAGGCAATTCAAGGGTCATTGGGCCAAACAAATGCCTGTTTGCTCTTACTTCTGTGCACTCAAAATCCATTGTAGAAATGTGTAGCCTTCTATTTACTCTGTTATCTCATATCTCTTGGTTCTTTTAAATGTCTTTGGTTTTTATGAGCTGAGAAAGAAAACGCTAAAACCATGCAAACAAAGCTGGAGGGTAGTGTCCTAGTTGTCAGCTTTGTTTGCGAAGGAGCACAAAAGGTGACATTTTGTTGCCTTTCTGAGATTTAAAGTAATGGTGCTAAGTGCAGAAGAGTAAAAATCGTGCAAACAATTCGACTGCACGCCACACTTTGATGTTTACACTGAGGTCTGTGCATGTGGTTATATTGTTTCCAAGGATTTCTGGGTGGGGTATGCCTTTAAAGGATAACTGTCATATTTTTTATATATATAAAAAAAAATCTATTTTAGCATAGGTTACTGCTGCAGCAGCATTATGCATAAAGCAATATTTAGTTTCTTCACTTACCACTGTTTTCCTTGAGTTTTCCCCTTAGTTACGGCTGTTTTGAATCCTACATTATAAGGATCTTCTCAAAATGGCTCCTCTGCCAGTTCTCTGAGGCCAAAACTGCATTCCCTCAGGTCACATACAAACTTGCTGTAGCCAGCAGCTTCCTGCCAGCCAATCAGATTGGATTACTGAGAGACATGCCTCCTCACTCTGAAGCCTAATGCGGGCATGCAGTGTGAAGGATACCCCCCCCCCCCCGTCTTCTGTTTATATTAAAGGGAAGACAGACAAGCCATAGCAACTGTCTTTTAAGGGAGCAGTGGAAAGGGACAGAGGACATTAATGAAAGCTGTTATTATAAGGTAATTACAGATCTTTTGGCAATCATTGACAGAGTAACTCAGGTATACATGCCTAGCTCTAATAAACTAGAAAATAAAAGACAGTTATCCTTTAAGAGTAAACTGTTTTTGAGCCACCCAAAATATACTACATTAATGTTTTCCTGTCCAGGGAAGAGGCTCGAATGAACATGTTTGATCATACTTATAAAGATTTCCATACAAGAAAAAAATCAACCACAGTTCTATGAAGAATAATTCTTATGTAATGCCCAAACTTTACCCAGGCATCAGACAATAAGGTTTTACATGAAAATATATCCTGGGGGGTTACTACCAAGTAAGCAGTACTGTTAAAGGGGTTTTCCAAGCTCCAGATATTGATGACCTATGCTCAGGGTGGGTCATCAATATCAGATTGGTGGGGGTCCAACGCTTCAACCAATAAGCCGTTTCCTTCAGCCTCTGCTAAGAGTTCCCACACCAGAAACTACAGGGAACAGCTGATCAATGGGGTTACCAGGTGTTGGACCCTCATGAATGTTATTGACACGCAAGGTGTTTCTTTTCCTTTTTAAAGTGGTGTATATACACAATCTGTAAATAAAACCTTTATTTATTTGTTCTCCAGACATTTTTTGCATTATTGACTTTGCATTATGTGCTAAAAATTAAGTAGCTTTTGTAATAGGTTTTTATAAAAAATTTAGCTTTGATTAGCTTTTAGTTCTTCTATGTTTCACATTCTATAGCAGCTGCAGAATGCTGTTCTGTGAAAAGTCTATCAGACTGTGTCTGCATTCCTTCTCTCATCTCAACCGGAATGGTCTTTTAAGCCACGTGTGTCAAATACAAGTCCCGTGGGTCAAATCTACAGCCCTGCCTGTTATTGCCTGCCGGTGAGGCCCATAATATGTATAAAGCATTGGTGCCGCTCACTGCAATGGCAGTACCCATATTTGTCTCCCACAGCTACAGTGCAACAGTGTTTCAGAATGTCCTGACACTTGTGTCAGGACGTTCTGTGTGGGGCTCAAAGTGGGCGCCGTCTACCCCATATTGCAATGCTGCTTCTGCCTTCTCTTTTTTTCCGTTTGGAAGAGGACTCGGCAGCACAGGAGGTGGCAGCACCATCTTAGAGCGTGACTAAAGTTAGTATGCTGCTTTTTGTATATAGTGATATGGACCATGCTGGTATAACCTGGGCATCTCCTGTATTATACATCATCCATATCATATATATATATATATATATATATATATATATATATATATTATGTATAACTTATACCAGCTCTACATATATAATGATATACAGGAGATGCCCAGGTTATACCAGCATGCTCCATATCACTACAAGATGATGTATAATTTATACCAGCTATACATCTATAATTATGTTTTGTGTTAGTATGTTAACATCAGCCTTATAGTGGTCTTCAACAGGTGATAAATGTAGCTACGCCTTACACCTTATATTCATACAATCCCAGAATGGCCATTTGCGGAGGACTATAAGGCTGATGTGGCCCCCTGTTTGATCAGTTTAGCAATCTGTTCAGGAGGGAGTGAGTGGCTGGATGCTGAGCCATCAAATAACCCGACTTCATCTTCATTGCACACTACAAAAACTATAGGTACCCTATGACGGCTCAGTCCAACTCTAAGGTTGTACAGAGCCATAGCATATCCATATGTTTGAGCCCTTGGCCACCTTCGGCAGACTCATATTACCAGATGTAATAATACTTAAGGCTCTGGCAGATACTGGTGCCACATACTAAATCATCAACACTGATGAAGCGAATGTGTGACAATATATAACAACACCAAATGAACAAAGGGACACACATATTAGATAATCACAGATTTTTATTAAGTAATAAACATTACAAAAGACATAAAACAATAATGATATTAGCAGCAGTGCAGACTAGCGCTACGACAAGCAGCTCATTTGTCAGATAAGGGGTGTACCTGATCCTAATACAGGGGGAACATAAATGCCGCAAAAGCAGGAAATAAACCCCACTTACATAAAAGTAATCCCTATAAATATGTAAAACCACACTAATATGAGCATTGTGAGGGCCAACTAGAAAGCACCTCCAACACATAGCTCATAGGCAGTATTGGAACCGACATTAGTAGTAATAACAAGCATGTAAAAACAGCAGCATATTACCTGAAATGAATGGGATCACAAGAGGATCAGACCCTAAATCGACAAAGAGCGCACCCCGACGTACGTGTCGCTCTGCTTCTTCAAGGGGCGTATGTAATTGTACCCGCTGACCATCTAATATACCCTAGGGCCTAGTTAATGGGGATAGAATACAATTCAGCTGTGCATAGGCCAATCATTGTATACCAGATTGGTTTAGTTCTCGCCAGGTCCTATCAGTGATGGTCGCGTCATCTCGTGGGACAACGCCGCCGGCCATAACAAGACCAACCAGAGCCAAGTAAGACACATCCCGCGAGGCTAGGGAAACGTGATCGCAAATGAAGTTGCGATCACATGATCCCGCCTCCCAGTGGGCAGATAAAGCTCTCACCAAAGTGACAGAAGATGACATCGGCCCTCACATGGTCCGCCTACCCCAGGTAAGATATACAAAGCGCACAGCTAGGAGGACGAGATCGCAAACAAATTTGCGATCACATGATCCTGCACCACCCCTTAGTATGCAAACCCCTGTCGCACCATGGTAACCGGCAGTGCTGTAAGCAAGCAGACTCACCTATGCGAGAGCGTTGCCCTCCAAACCAAGTATTGTGCACAGATGTTTGTCAATCAAGGGGACAGAGATATAAGATCTAATATACAATAAAGTTTGAGCAGCATGATAATGAATCCATAACAGACCTCAGGTCTAAATGGCGATATAGTTATAATAATATAACCTAGTATAGCGCTATATAAGCGCAGTAAAAGTGCTAGGTGCATGATGAGTATATGATATTATCTAAACACAATCAAAACCCATTAAGCAGATACAACACCATAACAATAAACGCACATCTAACGCTGACAAAGCGAAAAAGTGCTGAGTGCATAATAAATACAGAAACATATACCTGAAAATACTCAATGGTTTTATACAGTAGGCAACATTAATTAATAATGGCCTTTCAAAGGCCTGTAGAGACTTCATATAATAAATAGTGAATAATAAAATGCTGTTATAAAAAACAGAAATTCAATTAATATGTTAAAATAATAATAATAACAATAAATGGTGAAATTCAAGTGCAAGGTGAAAAAGAAGTGACATGCAGTGACCAAAGTAAATATATATATTACTAAAACACTCAATCGTCATGCAGTTAAAGGGCACATATATCTCATAATTCTATATAATATAACAGATTAGAACAATCCCAGATACGGCTAGCAGCTACCAAAGACTGAGGAAAGCTCCAACAGTCATCTCTTGTCCGTATTCCTAAATCCCCTTCCAGAGTTCGGGTATATGTATAACATCCAGATAACCTGAAACGTATATGTGGTCAGCAGGTACTGAAGCACCATATGTGTATAACCTGTTAAAAAATAAATAAATAGAAAGTCGTATTATTATAAGACACAGTTAAAAACAACATACATGAGCGACTGGTTCAAACCCAGACCATAGATACAACGTAACACCAAAAAGTTGAAGGCCACAAATCAATAGGAACAAGAACACATCCAATACAAGCAGGGAACTGATCTAAATGATTGGGGCAAAACTATTGCCCTCATTCAGACCTGAGGGTACCGTGGTGTTGAGGAGAAAAATCCATTTGGTTTCTCTTTGAGCCAGCACTTTTTTCCAATTACCGCTTCTCGTGGTGATTAGAACTCGGTCAATACCCCTAACTCGTACAAGGCACCGTCTGAGCTATGCCTTTCTTTAAAATGCCTTGCTAGAGTTTTCCAACGGAGTCTCCTCTTCCTCTTCTTTAGCTGCTTCAATGGATAACACGTGTTCCCTGACTCTTCTCCTCAATTGACAGGACGTCATCCCCACATAAATGAGGTTACATGGGCATGTTGCCCAGTATGTGACCGCCACCGTCATACAGTTGATGGTATGTGTGATCCTATATGTCTTGTTATTTCCAGTATTGTGGAAGTGAGTTGCCCTCTCCATATTTACACATGCAACGCATTTTCCACAGGGCTTGCTTTCCCAACGGGCCCCCCTTGTCCCAAATAACCCTGGGTCTTTGCGGGCATAATGGCTGCGAACCAAACGGTCCCGCAGGTTTTTTGCTCTTCTAAAGGTTATGGAAGGGTATGGGGGTATAACACCCTGTGGCTGTGAATCCTGCAATAGGATGTCCCAATATTTGGTTAGAGCATTGTTTATCTCCTTCCACTTGTTATTGAATCCGGTGATAAATCTTATTTGTTGTGTATTTTCCTGTGTCGTTCTTTTATGCAGAAGGTCTCTTCTTGATGGCCTGGCCCTTTGATAGGCTTTCTCAATGCAGCGTGCCAGTAAGGTATAGCAGCAGATTCGAGATACTTTTGCTGAGGTTGCTCTGTGCCTTTAAGGTATATATGTCTCACAAGTTATTAAAATATAATCCGTTGTTGCAGTTTAATATGTTTTTATTAACCTGGACATTTTGCCAAACTCTGCTATAGTGATGCTTATTTTTTTATATTGGCAGACAAGACCTCTTTAATGTCTAAAAAAATGTTCTGTAAAAAAGGAGAAATACTCTTGTGCACCATTTTTGGATATTTGCTCTTTTTTAGTGAACAAATGGTTTTGAAATATGTTGTTCTCTGCAACGTAAAATATACTTGGTCCAAAGATCTGACCATTTCCATACTAAAGAATCATTTGTTCCAACTGTATTGGCTTGAACATGGCCCACAGGTAACTTACAGGGAACCTGTCATGTTGTACCAGCAGTCCTTTTTTCAAGCAACATGTCGCCATGGGTCACTGGAGAAATCGCGGAGATATGCACTACTTTGGTCCGCAATGCGGAGAAAACATCCAATGAAGTTTATAGGTCCGTGAAAAACCACTACACTCAACACAGATGGCATCCATGTTCTCACAGTGGTTTTTCACTGATCATTGGTAGGAGATGCTCCGGAATTTTTTTTGGCTGAGCAGTGTTCGTGGAGTACAGATGGCACAGAGAGAGCAAAAACCAGACACATGGACCAAACACAGATTCTTCACCGATATCTTCACGGCTAAAAAATGGATTGATTTTCCATGAACGTTAAACGGACACAGAAATGTGAACTAGACCTTGAAGAGAACCTGTCACTATTAAAATGCAATGTAAGCTACAGGCATCATGTTATAGAGCAGGAGGAGCTGAGCAGATTGATATATAGTTATGTGGGAAAAATTCTGTATAATTAGTATTTTATACATTTCAATTCCTGCTCATTCTGGGCTTTTTAGTCAAGCAGGCGGTCCTTTCAGCCCACCCTCTATGACTGTTTATACAGAAATGGCTGTCAATCACTGATAAGACCGCCTCTCTGACTTCAAAGCCCAGTATGAGCAGGAATATAAATGTATAATATATGAATTATACAGAATCTTTTCCCACATAACTATATATCAGTCTGCTCAGCTCCTCTTGCTCTATAACATGCTGCCTGTAGCTCAGACACCATGTTCAACATGACAGCTTCCCTTTAAGTGAATTGTAACCTCTTAGATAATTAATTTTAGCCTTAACATAACCCTTTAATTTTTTTTTATAGTAATTTTAGCTGTAATTTTTTTTATAGTAATTTTACCCCATTTTAGGGTACATATAATATCTTGAGTAACTTTGTTTTGTTTTTTTGTAGGAGGAATAAAAAAAAATTTCCTTTATGGGTCCAGATTTAAGCTACTTTCACACTCTCGTTTGGTGCGGCTCCGTCATGGATCTGCACAAACGCATCCGTTCAGATAATACAACCGTCTGCATCCGTTCAGAACGGATCTGTTTATATTATCTTTAACATAGCCAAAACTGATCCGTCTTGAACACCATTGAAAGTTAATGGGGGACGGATCCGTTTTCTGTTGTGGCAGATTGTGTCAGTAAAAACGGATCCGTCCCCATTGACTTACATTGTGTGCCAGGATGGATCTGTTTGGCTCAGTTTCGTCAGACGAACACCAAAACGCTACAAGCAGCGTTTTGGTGTCCGCCTCCAGAGCGGAATGGAGACAGAACGGAGGCAAACTGATGCATTATGAGCGGATCCTTTTCCATTCGGAATGCATTAGGGCACAACTGATCCGTTTTGGACCGCTTGTGACAGCCCTGAACGGATCTCGCAAACGGAAAGCTAAAATGCCAGTGTGAAAGTAGCTTTACTAATATGCCTGAGCCAAAATTCTGGCTAAAATCCCTACATGTGCCAAATTGCACCACTTTTTAGACAGGTTTCTGCCAGAGATACATTAGTAAACCTGGGCCAGTGTTTTTTGGAATTTGTTTTTACAGTGTTCACTGTAAAGTATAAACCATCAGTTTTTTTACTAAAGTGCTTCCGAATCCGTTCAGTGTTTCCGTTATTCCGTTTTATTTGTTTTGTTTTTTCCATCTATTTTCCTGTCAACGGATCCACAAAATCGGATGACAATCGGATGGTTTTGTGCATGTCATCCGCATTTATGTGGATCCATTGACTTGAATGAACAACGGACCCGAAAAACGGACAGAAAGTAGGACACCTCAATTTTTTTTTTAGGATCCGCATACTCGAAAATAGGAAAACGGAACGGATTCCGTGATTCGGACAGCACTATGATTGGTGTCCGCATTTTTGCAGAGGCAATTGAAATTAGTGGATCCGAAAAAACATTCCGATTTTAAATCGGAACAGAAACTGAGTGTTATAACGGACGTGTGAATGAACCCTAATTTATGATGATGCCAAATTTATATAGTTTTTAATATGCTGCACTACTTGCACAATAAAAATATTTCCAAAATAATTATTTTTTGCATTGCTGCTTCCCAAGACCGAAAACATTTTAATTTTCCTGACCATGTAACTATGTGATGGCTTTTCTTTTGTGGGATCATTTGCAGTTTTCGTTAGTACCATTTTTGGGTAAAGACGTGCGGTTTCTGGGTATGGCAGTACAAGGTGTTATTTTACACCTATGGTTTGTTCGTTCTTTGAGCTTTGTGGCATTCTTGTTTTAAAAAATATAAACCATTTTTTCTTGTCATTTTTTAAAATAAAATACAGCCAAAATGATGTAAAGGCCTCATGTATGAACAGGTGTTATTGGATGAGCTGTTATGGAGAAGCACAGATCCAGGAATGATACCCTACATGGATTTCAAAGCTGTCTAAACAGACTAAACTAGACTAAACTAAATTAAAATGATCATTTATGGTGATAGTCAGTGAGAGAAGATGTCTTAGTGTCAGAAATCTTTTCCATGGATGTATAAAAAGAAATATTATATATTCCTATCTAGTGCTAATCTATATCACTGTTACTGCAGCATGCAGCAGGTATCGCTAAAGAAGCGATCTGTATATTTTCTGTCAAGATCAGGCGCGGACAAGATAGAAACAGTATAAAATGTAAGCTTTACTGGTTTTTGTGTATGTGGGGTGCAAGTATTTGGTGCGGCTAACATGATCCGGATTCTGGTAAAAGTCTTGAGTAGTTACGTCAATAAAACTAATTAGGCACATCTTTAATAAAAAAATAAAATTAGAGAGCAGAATATGCTATCGGACTGATTAGGTGATTGGTAACAAAAGTCCATGTTACCCTCCCCATGGGGACATGTACAGTTATACCGGGAGATAGTATCTAGTTTTCTCTTCTCCCTGCAGTCTGTCAGCACGGCCCCCACTGCCACCCCTCTCATTTTGTATTTTGATTGTAATCACAGCTGGCTTAAAGGGGGTGGGCTGCTTTAACTTTAAATAGCTTCGACTACACTTGAGCTAATGCTAAGACCAGGATCATGGTGCTAGCTGCCATAAAACCAGAGATGGACCCTTTAGAAATGTGGTCGGGTGTGAGAACTTCAGATTTATGCAGCTCTCACTGAGACCTATTTCTAATGGCTGTATGATGGCTAGTACAGCAAGCTTGATCTTGTTTTAAAGTTTGGATTGCTTTAAAACCAAGCCGAGGGCACTGCCCTAGCACAATTGTGGCCTAAAAAAAGAGCTCTCAGAAGCAGCCATCCCCACCCCTGCAACCACACATCCCAAGCACCATTTTTTCAAAACAGTATTGTTCTTTTGTGCCTGAACAAACTGTATTGAGGAAGATCACTGGGGAACTGGGGTGGGGCATTAAGGTCCGTTTACACAGGTCATTGGTTTAGAATGAATGTAAGTACCCAATAATCGGCCCATGTAAAGGCCAATCGCCAGATGAACAAGCAAATACTTGGGTTAAAGCATTTTTGATGCTGACACTTCACCATTTCAGGGCAGCAGATAATCTGTGCCCAGAAACAATGAATTTGTACGGGGACGAGTGGTCGCTTGTCCCCATACCGTGGAGGTGATTGCTACAAGTAAATACAGCTCTTCACCTCCTCTGATAAACAGGAAATTATTTTATCAGAAATGTATTTCCGAGTACTAGCTCTTCCAGTTTACCGTGGATGTGGAGCTACCCATGGTGTGGTTGTTGTGTGATCCTGCTCTGTATTCATCAGGGCAACTGAATCTATTATCATACCGCCTATTTCAGTTACGCACTAGGTCATTGTGCTCGTGTTATTCTGCCATTAGTATATTGAGATTTCATCCGCTGTGAACTGCACTACCTCAGCGTTTTTGCTGCAGCTTATTCATCGGCCAGCTTCTAAAAGCATCATGGTGTCTGTACGTTTCCTTGCCTAATCACTTATTTTCTTGTGTCGGTAAGCTTCAAAGAAGAGCGATAGGAGACACTGTATAATAGGTGTCATTTTTCTCACCTCCTCTTCCAGGTTGTAATCGCTGATGACTACTCTGATCCTTTCGATGCCAAGAATGAACAGAAGAACAAAGGAGTGATAACTGAGAACAATGGCTACATGGAACCTTATGAAGCCCAGCGGCTGATGACTGGTAAGAAATCTGAAGACCCTACTGAATGTGGTTGTGGACCACTGCAATGATGTCATTTTCTTGGTTATTGGTCATTCATATAGCTGGCATGTTGAATTTAAATGCCTGAACCTTTTTGTTCTCAAGGGAAATAAGCTGCTGTCAGAGGTGTCTAGCCTAGGGCCCCTTTACATGGGCCGAGGATCATTCTTGTTAGGCTACTTTCACACTGCCGTTTCAGGCTCTCACAAGCGGCCCAAAACAGATCAGTTGAGCCCCAATGCATTCTGAAAGGATAAGGATGCGTTCAGAATGCATCAGTTTGCCTCCGTTCAGCCTCCATTCCGCTCTGGAGGCGGACACCAAAACGCTGCTTGCAGCCAAACGGATCCGTCCTGACTTACAATGTAAGTCAATGGGGACGGATCCGTTTTTACTGACACAATATGGTGCAATTAAATACGGATCCGTCCCCCATTGACTTTCAATGTAAGTCAGGACGGATCCGTTTGACTTACACTTAGATTTTTTTTTTTACAGAGTAATGCAGACGGATCCTTTCTGAACGGATACATGCGTTTGCATTATAGGTGCGTATCCGTCTGTGCAGATACCAGACGGATCCGCACTTAAACGCAGGTGTGAAAGTAGCCTTAAATTGTAACCCAAATTGTGGCTCAGGAAAAATGTTTACTTATTCCTTGTAACGCAGTTCTTTATGGGCTTTGGTTAAACAGTGAAAAAACAAAGGCGCTTAGGCAGTGTGAATTCATTGGGTTGGGGCCAACAGGCTTGTCTTCTGGTTTTGTACAGAATTTACTGAACCTGTGTGAATCAGTGATCACCATGGTGAAAAATTACAGACGGCTACATTATCACTCATTAACCTGCCTGAAGGTAAACTTGTTCCAGTAATGAAAATTGTTCTTGTGTGACTAGTTTGGTGCAAATTTCATCTATTATTTTAGTGTTGCCCCTCGTTCGTAGAAAAAGGTGCGGCATTGCGGGTTTGAAATGCGCACCATGCCAATTTATACTGCAGATTTCACCCTTTTCAATGGACAGGGTGAAATCTGATGACTTTCCCTCAGTTTTGTGTTCATTTTTGCAGCGGAAACGCAGCAAAATCCACAGTGGGTATTCCTGCTGGATTTTCAGTCACTTGTAAACCTAGGAAATAAGGAAAAATGTGAACCTAGCCTTAATCTTCTTTGTATCTCAGAGGCTCATTCATTGTTTGCCTTCTCCTCCTAATTGTGCGTATGGCTGTAAAACTGTTGGCTGGAGCAGGCTCCTGCAGTACGCCAGACGGATCATTAATGCCCACCACTTTACTAAACCCGGCCCTTACTTAATCCAGTTCATCACCAGCTGAAGTATTCTACAAAGCCATTTGCCAGTCCGCAGCATTTTCTGCATGTTCCTGCAACAGACAGTGAGGGCAGTTTAGGCTTGGTATTCCTTTTAAGAAGCCTATTCAGGTTAAAAGGGTTTTCCGAGACTTAAATACTGATGGTCTGTCCTCTGGGTAGGTCATCAGTATCTGATTGGTGAGTGTCCTACACCCGGGCCCCGCCGCGGCCTTCTCCGTGCTCACCAAGCACAGCACCGAACATTGTATAGCGGCTGTGCTTGGTGTCACAGGTCGGCCTCATTCACTTTCATAGGGTTGAGCTGCGCCTAGGACAATATGATCGGTGAACGTGTTGTCACTGGCCTAGACTAAGCTAGAGAATGCCATGGCAATCACACGAGTTCCACTGCCTTCTCAAACAGCTGATCGGCGGGGGTCGATACTGATCACCTATTCAGTGGATAGGTCATCAGTATTTAAGTCTCGGAAAACCCCTTGAAGTGTGTGTTCAGCAGCAATAGTATAAATTAGACATATTGGTCAGCAAAAGCTCCAAAACGTTGAACCCCACCAGCTGAAGCCAGAAGGAATAACAATGGAACAACGCAATCTTTTGTGTTACTGTACATCATCAATATGACATTATTATGCATTTGCACATGACTGGGCTATTAGACACTGCGGAGCAGATTTAATGTTGAAAATGCACCATTATTTTGAGGCAGTTTGCTACAAAAAAACTGACATGCATGCTTTACACTGCATTTATCAAGTGTTAGACCCTTTTCTAACTAGGTCATATCTGACGAGGGCAAGGCTAGGTCTACACGATGACATTTGTCACGCAACATTTTTTTATAATGGTAGTCTATGGTGTCACACTGCGAAATGCTTAAACTGCTACGTGACGGTCGCAAAAAATCCATTCGAGCTGGATTTTTCTGCGACTGTTGCGTCTGTCGCAGCATGTCGCATGTCTCATTGCAACACCATAGACTGTCATTATAAAAATTGGTGCGACTTAATGTCGCGCTGTAGTTGTGCCCTATCTGTCGCTCGACACAGGTCAGCGTGGGGATTAAATGCTCCTCCACGCACCAAAAATGCACTAAACTTTTGCTGCATTTTTGGAGTAAAACTGAGCCAACTTAGACAAATGAGACATTTATCATCTTATGTCAGGCACTATGATAAATCTGGGACGGTTTGTTACTGTCTACATTTACAGTGTCCTACTTTGAGACAGTATAAGTAAATCTGCCTTATAGTTAAAGGGGTAGTGTCACTTCAGTAAATGGCATTTATCATGTAGAGAAACACTAATGTATTGTGATTGTCCATATTGCCTCCTTTGCTGGATTCATTCATTTTTCCATCACATTATACACTGATCATTTCTATGATTACGACCACCCTGCAATCCATCAGACGTGTTCATGCTTGTACATTATAGGAAAAAGTGCTGGTCTATGCACACTCCAGTGTCCTTGCCACCAAACAGAATGGCACTTTTTCCTATAGTGTGCAAGCACGGCCACTGCTGATGGATTGCAGGGTGGTCCTAACCATGAAAACGAACAGTGTATATATTTATTAGCGCTACTATATTCTGCAGCACTTTACAGATATTAGCATCACGCTGTCCCCAATGGGGCTCACAATCTAAGTTCCCTATCAGTCTTTGGAGTGTGGGAGGAAACCCACGCAGGGAGAACATACAAACTCCATGCAGATGTTGTCCTAGGACCCCAGCTCTGTAAGGCACCAGTGCTAACCACTGAGCCACCGTGCTGCCCATATGTATGATGTGACAGAAAAATGAATCCAGCCAGCAAAGGACGCAATATGGATAATAACAATACATTAGTAAGTGGCTTGTATTAACTTTCTCTACATGATACATGCCTCTTGCTGAAGTGAAAGGACCCCTTTAAACGGTTGTTGGCTCGCACCATGCTGTATTCCCCAGCTGTCTTCCATAAATACAAAGATCAGTTCTGAAACCAAGTAATATCAAAGGGTTCTTGCCTTTACTACTTCAGCCAGTATGTAAGGAGGAAAACATAATTAAAATTGGGACAGTTGTAGGCGAAAATGAGATGTCTGTTTTCAAGGCCATATTGTGGCTTTAAGCTTTATGACGAGGCCATCCATTTCAGTGTAAGCAGCAGGTTCTGTCACTATGGATTGCCAGAAATTAACGTTCCAGTCTAATTCAGGCCTTCCAGATTGTGTTTTGTCCTTGGCCCGAACAAAGTGACAGACAGATCCTTTGGCTGTTGTGCGCTGACTGAAGACCAGCTTGGCAGCTTGTTTCTCCCTGGAAATCCAAGTATGTATACATATGGGAGAGGGGACACACTGGTGAATACACCACTTATACGCAGTGCCGCACGTTTCGCTCTCTATGTACAGTATTACATTTCCCAAGCTTCATCTTTTATACTTTTTTTTTTGTACCTGGAATTGCTTTAGTAGATAAGCAGCACGTACAAAGGGAGGGACAAAGCTTTGTAAAATGTTGGAGAATACAGAGGCTATGGAACAGCTTGATGGATGGTAGAGAATAATGGAAGAAATGCGCGTGCAACCAGATATCTTCATGCATTGTCATCGGGTATATGTGGAAGGGGTTATCCCACCAGGAGCTGGGCTCACTGCAGTTGGGTGATTTCAGTGATCGCACTTATTTTAAAGGGGATGATCATGATGAGTGAAGCCCTTTTCATGTATAGTTATGCAAGTCCTAATTTGCATGTAGATCTGGAGATCTGTTATATTCACCAGTGTTATCAAAAACAAGAGTGCTTCCCAGAACATGAGGAAATGGGAATAGTCCTTAAAGGGGTATTCTGGTGACCTCAATTAGGGTTTAGCTTATCATGATAGGAAAGTTGTAAAAATTATGAACATAATGCTATTATAGGTTTTCTATGGTTTTGGTAAAAACACTTCTCTGTGCACCTTCTTTCTGTGGATTACATCCTGTAGGTCTTTCACAAGCCGTGATTGAAAATGCATGGTGGTGGACTTGTAGTGGAATGACTGCTTAGGCTGCTTTCCCACTTGCGCTTTGGTTTGCGGTTTTGAGATTCGGCAGAAGATCTCAGAAACCCGACCAAAAAGGTTCAGTTCGTCTTAACTCATCGGGATGCATCCGTTCCGTTAGGCCACGTGACCATGAACGTCACATGGCCTAGGCAAAGCTGTGAGAAGGCTGTGAACACCGGTGCCTTCTCAAACAGCTGATCGACAGGAACCACCAATCAGGTAACTCCCTTAAAGAGAAGACATGTCTTATTCCCCATTAATCCTGATGCATCTTTTTTGACAACGCTTCATTGTGCATTTCCTCTGTTATTCCAGCTAAAAATGTATAAATAGACAACTAAGAGTTACTATTCTCCTTGTCAAAGGGGTGTGCCTCTGCAAAGACGGCACTGGTTGGAAAGTGTCAATGTGGAGACACACAACCCTAAGGCCTCTTTCACACGAGCGATACCGATTGTGTCAGGATCTGTTCTGGAAAAAACTGATGGTTTTGCTCCCAAGTTAAATCAGTTTTTTCTGCGACTGTGTTCAGTGTGTGCGGTTTTTCTGTACAGATTGTATCTGTATTGCATCCGTTTTTCACGTGCATGAAGAGAAACTGAAGAATAACAATCTACAGCTCCTAGCAATATCAGTGAAATAGAACATGCAGCGTTTTTTTCCCCTGAACACAAAGATAATGCGTGTGCATGTATCCATTTAAATAAATGGGAATGCAGTCCAGATGCAAATCATTTTGTGGTCAGAATAACGGCACAGCATAGTCGGGGAGATATACTAAGACTTATTATGAGGCATATGCCTATCAATACATTTAGTGCATAAGGGCTGTCTGTGCACCAGACTTTCATATCTATGTGACCTATGAGCTGGAGTAGTTCTGAAGTATTATTTATGCCAGTTTCTGGTGTATCTGATAGTAAATCCAGCAGGCGGTGGAGGCCACACCCCCTTCAGCTAAGCCCCACCCACATTCCGTGACGAGACAAGTGAAAAGTCACAAATTATTGCGCAGTTCTAGTGTGCATCATCGTTTGGGACTTTTTATGCCACACTTTAGTAAATGTCCCTCCAGAATCGCCATGTAATGGGATCTAGTAATACAGACATGTCAGGAGAGATGACAAGTCCTCTTAAAGGTCCCATTTGTTCCTGACTTCCATATATCTGTTTAGATGTACTGTACTGTGAATGCATAGATCAATTAGATGTAGTGAAGTTTCTTAGAGCAAATACTTCATTATAGATGGCATTCAGTAATAGACTATGGGAGAACCCTAGGCGTTGGTCTTCTAGGAGGAACCATACGTGCCCATGCTTAATTGTATTGTAAGGCAGTAGACTAATATTACCTTGGAAAGAATGATTCTAATGAATGAAACATCTGGCTTTTGTGGAACGATGTGAATGTGCTTTTGTGCTATTAGTCTTGGAGCAGAGTATGTGGAGAAAACCGTAAGTAACCCTGAGCTATAATGGATTCATTAGTGAGGTGGTCCCGGACCACTGTAGATATTTCAGTCTGATTCTCCTGTCTGTAGTATCTTTCAGCCTGCTATGACGAATACATTGAGGTATGTTTAGTGTTAGGCTGTGTTCACATCTGCATTGGAGGTAAATGTAAAAACGGAGGCAGACACTGCACTAGAACCACTCTAAATATACTGTAAAATTCCTGCAATCTTGCCTCAAAATCAAACTCTGCCTGTAGCAATTATATTATCATTTGTAGGCTGAAGCTGTGTAATTCAGTGTTAACAGCATGTCTGACTGAATTTAGGGTTGATTGATGCCCTGTGTCGTACTTTCTATTGATGTGCTTCCCTTTAAGGTGCCTTCACGCGTAGCAGTTTTGTTTCAGAAAATTTCTGCGACTGAAAATCCCCTTCATTCATGTAAATGGGGCTTGGAAAAATCCATCTGTCTACATGCTAGCTTTATGGATGTGCTAGTTTAAATTTTCTTGCAATATGGGAAGGCACCCTTATGCTGCTCCTTTTCCGTTAAGGAATGTAAAGACAACATTGCCATTAAGGCCTCATCACACGACTGTATTTATGGTCTGGGTCTGATCCACATTTTTTTAGCGGTTTGGAGGCGGGCCCCTTCATTTTTATGCCAAAAATACGGACAGCATACGGATGTCATCCAGTCTAAGGGCCCATGCACACGACCGAATATTTATGTCCGCATCAGTTCTGTAATTTTGTGGATCGGATGCGGACCCATTTATTTCAGATATGTCCGCATGCGTATATATCCGTTCCATGGCCCCGCAAATTAAAGAACATGTTCTATTCTTGTCCGTTCTGCAGACAAGAATAGGCATTTCTTCTATTGGGCCCATGAAAAATGTGGCATGCCCATGGCTGGTATCTGTATTTTGCGGATCCGTGGTTTGTGGCCTTCAAAATACATACGGTCATCTGCATGAGGCCAAAATAGCCAAATAATACTGCTAAATACTGTGATATTAGTGCTGTATATTTGTGTTCCTCATTCATCCCACAGAGCCCAAAACAATGTTCTTTTTGGCCTTTTTGGGGCCGCTATATGTTGGTACACCATTATTTTTTTTTTGCGTACATTAGTGTCATCAACTACTATCTTCTATTCAGAGGCATGCAGTTAATAAAACCACAAACCTCATGCCATGTGTTATGTTACTTTAATATGGAAGACTGTGGGAAAAGTATGCATGTACAGTAGGATCCATCAGAGGCATACGACAGGAGATCCTCTTACGTACTCTGTGAATGCACCCCGACTGAAGTACTCGGTTCGTGAGAATAGGCTCATATAACACCGCACAACAATGATTTTGCTACTGAGAGAAAAACATGTGATTGTATACTAAAATGAGCATGCTGATTCCAAATATGAACTTGGAATTTGCCTGACACGTCTAGATTTTAACCCCCTTAAGGACCCTGGGATTTTCCATTTTTGCGTTTTAGTTTTTCACTCCCCGCCTTCCCATAATCTTAACTTTTTTATTTTTCAATTCACATAGCCTTATTTTTTGTGGGACAAGTTGTACTTTCTAATGGCACCATTTACGGTTGCATACCATGTAGTAGTAAGCAGTAAAAAAAATCCAAATTCTAATAATTTTTAATTTTTTTTTACACTGTACATTAGGCGGTAAAATTTACCTGTTATCTTCATTCTCCAGATCAGTACGGTTACAACGATACTAACCTTGTATAATTTAAACTTCTTTGTAGCTATGTGTACGGGGCTGTGTGAGGGCTAATTTTTTTGCGGGGCTATCTGTTCTTTTCAGTGATACCAATTTGAAGTGTGTGCGACTTTTTGATCACTTTTTACCAAAAAATTATTGGGTCGTTGAAGTGACAAAAAAATGGCAAATTGCCTGTTCTTTTTTTTATGCGATTTGCCGTATGCCATTTAATATTGTTATATTTTAATAGTATGGGTATTTTCACACGCGGCAATGCCCATGATGTTTATTTTTTTATTGTTTTTAAGTATTTTTATTTTAAGGAAAGGGGGGCGATTTGAACTTTTTTTTAGTTTTTTTTATTCTTATATTTGCAAAAACTTTTTTACTTTTTTCAAGTCACCTTGGGTGACAATAACTGGCAATCATTAGATTGCCTATTGTGTTCATTGATGTCTATATAGAACCCATTGAACACTTCATTTGCACTATACCAGTGATGCCCAATCTACGGCCCGCGAAGCTGTGTCATGCGGCCCGTGCAGTGCCGCCGGCATCAGGCAGCAAACGATGTGTGAGCGCTCATCTTGGCTGACCATTGTCATTCAGTGAATCATTAACTGAATGGCTCAGGTGGGATGAGGGCAGCCAGCAGTGACAGACAGAGGAGGGGAGGTCACGTGGGCAGGGCCGCAGCAGGGGGATCAGCCTATGAAGTAACACCCACTGTGGTGTGTGTGTGTCAGGGCATATTACTGTCAAGGGGGCACAGAGGGCATTACTACTACAAAGGGACACAGAGGGCATTATTACTATTAAGGGGACACAATGGGCATTATTACTGTGAAGGGGGCACAGAGGACATTACTACTGTAAAGGGGGCACAGAGGACATTACTACTGTAAAGGGGGCACAGAGGACATTAGTACTGTAAAGGGGGCACAGAGGACATTACGACTACAAAATGCCCAGATGTGCCCCTTTTCACAATGGTAATGCCCAGATGTGCCCCCTTTCACAGTGGTAATGCCCAAATGTGCCCCCTTTCACAGTGGTAATGGTCATATGTGCCCCCTCATAGTGTTTGCATTTCGTTCTGGCCCGCAAAATTTATACCATGTCTAGTGCGGCCCTCAGACGAAAAATGGTTGGGCACCACTGCACTATACCAATACAATGCTGCCACCTAGTGGCCCGTATTGGTATAGTCATCTAATAGGCACCGAAGCCTGCTTAAGGCTGCAACCGCTATTAGATCAATGTAACAGGTTCCCCGATCTCACCCGGGGAACGCTGTTACCGGAGCGGAAGTGCGAGACTTCTGCTTCCAGACTGCGCAGATGCCGTGGTCACATTTGACCACAGCATTTAAAAGGGAAAATGTATGCGATCAGCATTATGGCTGATCGCATACATGTGCCGCGGGTCTCCACTATTTAAAATAGCAGAAGCCCGGCGGCTATGGCGCCCGCTGCACATCCGAGCGGGCGCCATCTTTAGGGACCGGACTTCCGCTGTACATGTACGGCGGAGGTCCTTAAAGGGTTAAGTTATACATGCAAAGCCTATTCAGTTATAATATTAATGCATTATAAATTCCAATAGACATGTTCGGACACACTCAGGCTGATGTCAGCATTAAGTATAAGGAAAATTACAAAGTTGGTCAGCACTTAGTGCACACTGCACGGAAAAAAGGCAGGGATCCCCACGGTCAATTTGTTCACAAATTCCAGCAGCTGTGTCTTTGCGATATACTTTTATTCCAGAGATGTCCTACAACCATATAATACAATACGGTAAGTATAAGGAAAGCTGGACAGATTTTGATAAAGTGATCTGTTATAGTGCGATCAGTTTTGAAACTTAAGATGGATAAACGCAAATGTGTTAACGATCCAGACAATTTTTGCTATATTTCTGCTATGTGGCAAATACACTACTTATGATCAGCGCAAGAATCTGACAAAGCGAGTGCGTCTTGCAGCTCGGGATGCATTTGTGCTAGTAGTGCAGAACTTCCTTGGGAACAGGCAAGCTGCAAACTATGAATTAGTAGACAACATGCTTACAGCATATGAACAACTTGCCGAATGTCATTGAAAGTGCATTTCTTACATTCCCATCTTGACTTTTTCCCACCCAATTTGAGACACGTAAGGGTCCATTCACACGTCCGCAAATGGGTCCACATCTGTTCCCCAATTTTGCGGAACGGGTGTGGACCAATTCATTCTCTATGGGGACAGAAAAGATGCGGACAGCACACAGTCTGCTGTCTGCATCCACATTTCCGTGCCGCGGCCCCGAACTTCCGGGCCTCGGCTCCGCAAAAAATAGAACATGTCTTATTCTTTTCCGCAATTGCGGACAAGAATAGGCAGTTCTGTGGAGGGTGCCGGCCGGGTGTATTGCGCATCCGCAATACAACTACGGAGGTGTGAATGGACCCTAAGTGACGAACATGGAGGTTCCATAAAGATATTTCTACACGGGAGAGCAGGTATCAAGGCTGCTGGAATCCCAACATTATGGGGGACTACTGCTGGTTTTTGCAACAGGAAAATATGACCATTCACAAACGCAAAAGCTGATGCCTGAAGCACTTTTAACAGTACTGGGCCTTGCTCAAGTAAAACTTTTAAACTGAAAAACGAGACTTTTTGAAATGTTGTTATTCCATTACATTTTCATACACTGTTTACTACGCAAACTTTAATGTAGATCAGGTAATTGTTGGAGTAAAACTCATTCTGTTCAAAATTATTCAATGCTTTCCAAGTGCTTCATTCATTTAGGCATACTTATGCAAAGCAAAATTTCGTGACGTTATACAACAATTCCGACTTCGGATTTGTAATCCGCACACTCGATTTAGTACAGGACAAATGGTTTTTGCCCAGTAGCAGACGAAAAGTTTTTTTGTTGTTGCGTGGTTTAATCAGGCAGGCTTTGTACGAGCAAACGCTTGTTCATCTGCTGACGGGCATCTTTCATCAGGGTGAAGTATGTCCAATTATCGGCAGCATATCTCCCTGTGTAATCAGGGATGCCCTGCTGATAACCAACAGAACTGAATGAGGTAGGAAGGTCTTCAGTAGCAGTTATTCCTCCAGCATTCTGTTTGCGTTATCATCCATCGGCGTTTGCACTGCCCCTACATGAGGCAGTGTAATAGCGCCCTAAGAGTCCAGGTTGTCTTTACAAATAGTCTTAGGGCTCTTTCACACTTGCGTTGTCCGGATCCGGCATGTACTCCACTTGCCGGAATTACACTCCGGATCCGGAAAAACGCAAGTGTACTGAAAGCATTTGAAGACGGAACCGTCTTCAAAATGCGTTCAGTGTTACTATGGCACCCAGGACGCTATTAAAGTCCTGGCTGCTATAGTAGTAGTGGGGAGCGGTATACTTGCAGTCCGTGCGGCTCCCGGGGCGCTCCAGAATGACGTCAGAGCGCCCCATGCGCATGGATGACGTGTCCAATGCGATCACATGATCCATGCGCTTGGGGCTCCCTGACGTCACTCTGGAGCGCCCCGGGAGCCGCACGGACTGTAAGTATACCGCTCCCCCGCTCCCCGCTACACTTTACCATGGCTGCCAGGACTTTAGCGTCCCGGCAGCCATGGTAACCATTCAGAAAAAGCTAAACGTCGGATCCGGTAATGCGCCGAAACGACGTTTAGCTTAAGGCCGGATCTGGATCAATGCCTTTCACTGGGCATTAATTCCGGATCCGGCATTGCGGCAAGTGTTCCGGATTTTTGGCCGGAGCAAAAAGCGCAGCATGCTGCGGTATTTTCTCCGCCCAAAAAACGTTCCGTTCCGGAACTGAAGACATCCTGATGCATCCTGAACGGATTTCACTCCATTCAGAATGCATGGGGATAATCCTGATCAGGATTCTTCCGGCATAGAGCCCCGACGACGGAACTCTATGCCGGAACACAAGAACGCAGGTGTGAAAGAGCCCTTAGAAATGTTTTTGCAGTGACCACAGGTCACTTCTTACTTATGCCCTTGATTCTTGAGGGAACTTTCTAGTCTTCAGTTTATGAGGAGAGGGGACCGAGAGAGGTGATTTCTGAGACACCTATATTAGATTTCTTTACTGTTGATTGCAGTATTAGACAGGATTAGATCAGATGGGATCTACGTTCTTCATGACGCTCCATTGTAAGGTTTCACTTTTGAATCATAATGGGCTTTAATAATATGTGACATTGCATTTAATACCTCATAAAACTGGTGACCGTGAAGAGCGCTTACCTCATATGAGTCTGACTTCCTCAGACTAGTACTACTTGTCACTGAATTCGCCCTTGGGGAACACAAGGCAGTCTTGTTCCATGCCTGAGATGTTTGTGATAAACAGCTTCCTCTTATTCAGATGAACGGTATTTGTGTTGGATCTTCTGGATGGGAACGTGCTGTGAAGAGGCAATAAAACATTATATAGAAAGGTCAGGAATTTCCTGTGTATGGAAACCACCACTGGCACAACCAGGTGGCCCGCCCTGTTCAAGTATGAGGCATGACTCCACTAGGTAAGCGCTGACTGCCTGATGCAGTTCTTTCCATATCACCATGCTAGTCTGAATCTGAAAGTAAGCCCAGAAGATGGTGTAGATAACAGCACAATGTGACAAACTAAATTACAAAAGTTAATTCTAAGAATATAGTATGTTCTAAAGGCTGCCATACACGTTCAATAGCTGTTGGCTGAATGATAGCTGTTGGTCTCAAGTCCCTCCTGACTCTCCCATACACATTCACATTTGGTTCGGCAAGACATGTATCTGCGTTTCATGAGGAGAGGGAGAAAGCCACTGTCAGAAACTTCAGTCAGTGGCTTATCTCCTGGGAAAACAAAAGGGTCCTCACAAAATTTAGACCAGTGTTCCTCAACTTCAGTCCTAGGGGCCCACCTGCCGGTCATGTTTTCAGGACTTCCTTAGTATTGAGCAAGTGATACAGTTAGTCTCAATACATCAGGACTTACCACAGGCATTAATTTTGTGAGATCTTCTCAAATCATGACCAGCACATGGGCCCGGAGGACTGGAGCTGAGGATTCACACGACCATATCCGTTTTTGCGGACCACTGATACTGGCCGCGTGCCTTCCTCATTTTGCGTAACAGAACATCTTTCTCCATAATAGAAATGCCTATTCTTGACCGCAAATATGGGCAAGAATAGGACATATTCTATCTTTTTTGCGGGGCCATGGAACGGACATACAGATGCAGACCGCAGGCGGTGTGCTGTTCTCATCTTTTGCGGCTCGACTGAAATGAATGGGTCTGCATCTGATCCATAAAATTGCGGAACGGATGCGGACAGAGTGTGCATGGACCCTTAGACTGGTGGCCGAACCTGCTGAAAATGCATCAATGAATATGGCGGCCTTACAGCGGTTGGCCAGTTTATACCACTAGATGCACACGTGCTGGGAACAGCACATCCATGCAACTAGTATTAAGCATTATTAAACTATTGCCACTGGTGTCCCATGTGAATAATTCATGTTTCCATGCAGGTCTGCCCACCTGCATACTGGTGCTGCCCTTGGAAAGAGTTCTGTCCATCGACGACCTCCATTCACTTCTACTGGGGTCGGATTGCATATGCGATATTTTCCCTGTCTGTCCCTAGTGTATGTGAATGGAGGCCACTAATGGACGGAACCCGCCATACGTGGCCATGTTCTGAGAGTAGTGCCGGCATGCAGATCAGTGGACATCTGTGCCGATAGTTTAATAATGCTTCTAACTAGCTGCGTGCATATGCTGTTCCCAGTAATATAAAATGGTCAATCCCTTTTAAGAAGCAGTGTGCTTGTGACACACATGCATGCCTGTGTGCATGTCTCATGTCATTGCATCAGGAGTGACAAGTCTGATGATCTGGAAACCTATTTACCCAGCAGCCGCCTGTTTCCGCTGGTACA
This sequence comes from Bufo bufo, assembly GCF_905171765.1. Classification (NCBI taxonomy): domain Eukaryota; kingdom Metazoa; phylum Chordata; class Amphibia; order Anura; family Bufonidae; genus Bufo; species Bufo bufo. Next base: position 411,733,466 of record NC_053390.1, read on the forward strand.
GTATGAAGCAGTTTTTCAGGATTGAGAGAGCCTATCATTCTGATATTAAGCCAGGTAGATCTGTAGGGAAAACTATAGACATGACAAGGCTAAGACTGCATTTTAGGGTCTGTATAGCGCTCGTGAGACCTGACCCCTCCACTCCTATTCACCTCTGTGTTGGAGGCTTTGTCATATTGCCAGAAAAAAAATACTGCTTCATGCTGTGCTATTTTGTTCGACGGACTTGACAGGTACTGTGACATCGCCATAAGGGTCACAAGTGACGTGCCATTTGTGCACGTGACCTCTGAGGACATTGGTTAGGTTCGGTCAGTCACCATTGAGCACTGTGTTTAATGTGTATGGCAAGAAAAGCTCCCAGTACGTCCATTAAACATATCTGTCACTCGTCGGGCTGGTACGCATCGGCATGTCTTTTTTTTCCAGCCGAGTAGGGAATAGCCGCCGATCGTACTTTCCAACAGAGAGGGTCACTGCAAGTAGTTCTTTATTTTGTGCTAATGTATTGATGTGCGCCAGACTATTTTTGTATAGATTAGTTGAGGTTAATAATCCTGACTCTGTCCCTGTAGGAAGTTAGGTGTTGGACTTGGGACCGCCCCTGGCCCAGTCTAGAGGTGTGCTAGTGCAGTACTAGGCTTGAACTTCAGAGAACCACTATCTCTGAGAGATCCATGGAGAGAAAACCATCTCTACTTCACAGTACTCCAGGAAAAGAGGAGGAAAGAACTAGAAGGTCCAGTGTATACCTCCAATAGGCAGCTGGAACGCTGTGCACACAGATCTCAACCATAGTTTTCAGCAGGCTTTTTTGCACATTCTGCCTGCAGTTTTTTTTGTTACAGCACTACCAACTAATGTGAATACCTCCTTTATTTATAAATGCAACAGGCCATGGGGATCATTAAAATTTGGCAGGTCGAGTCCCTGTAGCTGTGAACCTGCACACATCCGCACAACGTGACTGTGGAGGGTAGTTGTGTCGCTCTTTATGTATCTGAGCGAGCAGGGCTCTGAACTGACAGCAAGCCCTTCACTTATTCATGCTAATTGTCCTCCCTTTGAGGATTTAACTTATTGTGTTACCGTTGACTCAAATGTAATTTACTGAAAGTAAGGTATTCATGGCATTCAATAGCAACAGAGGAAGTTATTAAAACAATTGGCTACAACTAGGAAATGATCAGACAAATGGCATGAAGAATAACTTGTACAGATCGCGTACCGTATTATGTGAACAGGGTGTGGAGGATGAGCAGCACAATAATGAAGTGCAGGTTCATTCAAGTGTATTATAAGGCAAAGGCCAATAATCCTTCTGTTTACCTGGTTGTCAGATTACCACGTGGGAAGAAAATATTGTGACTCACTGGAAACCATGTGTGTTGGGACCGATATATGTCAGCTCCCTTCCACATGTTATATTCATCAGTACCAAATCCTCACTACCTGGATTCACGGGTGCAACTAACATTCATTTTAAATTAGGGAATTAGGGTTGTAGCAGGTATCGAATTATCGGTACCCAATCAATACTTTTGTACCGGTATCGATTCGATACCGGGATTTGACATTTACCAATAATAGGCTGCGCTACTTCACAGCCTAGTAGATAACATGGCGCATGCTGCTCTCAGCGCGCTCCATGTTCTCCTAAGCGTCACAGGGGAGAAGGATTTTCTCCCTCCCCCTGTGCCGCTGCTGCCAATAAGAAGAGAGAGGGGCGGAGGAGGTGAGGGGCTGTGGCCACTGCGCCACCAATGATGATAACTCACCCATTAATAAAAATATAAGCGGCGGGTGCCGGCGGCAGAATCACCTAGCCGGCACCCGACCTCTGACAGGGTGCTGCGATCCGCAGCAGTTAAACCCTCAGGTGCCGCGGATTGCAGCGCACTGTCATAGAGGTCGGGTGCCGGTGGCACAATCACATAGCCGGCACCCGACCTGTATTTGTATTAAAAGGTTACTTATCTTCATTGGTGGCACAGTGCAACCCCCCCCCCCCTTCCCCCAGTACTAAAAACATTGGTGGCACAGTGCACCCCCCCCCAGTATTATAATCATTGGTGGCAGTGGCCACAGGGTCCCCTCCCCTCCTCTTTATTGGTAGTGCAGTAGCAGCTTCTGATCGGAGCCCCAGCAGTGTAATCCTGGGTCGCCCAATCGGTTACCCTGTGTACTATGCACAGGGCAGCAGGGAGAGTGTGAAGTCCTTTTCACCCTAATAGAGCTCTACAGGGTGAATAGGACAAGGGATGAAAAGATCCCAGGTTCTAGCCCCTAAGGGGAGAAATAGTTATTAAATAAAAAGTGTAAAAAAAAAAAACACCAAGCACACATATTAACACACATATTAAGTTTAAATCGCTCCCTTTCCCAATTTTACATATAAAATATACAAACTACAAAAAATGGCATGGTGTCAAGAGACAGGAAGTGCTCAACCCCATATGCAGTTGTGCATCTATTATACCCAGGGGAGCAGATCCTGCACTTGTGGCCCGTCGCTAATGGCGACCCCCAGCAAAAATGCATACAGTGGAGGATGCCCGCAGCGGACCACAAGTACCACAAAAAGACATCCTACACAAGGTAGAAAAATATGTGGATGTAAATAGCTATATGAAATAAACATTAATAAGGAAGGTGCACTACTGTGGATGCAAACAAACAAGTCTGACTAAACCCTCAAACTGGTGTTAAAATTGAGAATTTAGCCAATATATCCTTATATGAAGGACATATCTGAGCCCGAGCACCACGCCAAGGTATCTCAAGTAGTATATAAAATATAGAAACAATAAATAAATAAACATTACATATCGCCACGCCCAAAAAAGTGCGAACTATTAAAATATAAAAAAAATATCTCCTATCCGGTGAACGCTGTAACAAAAAAAACGTGATGCGCCATTTTAAGTCACCTTGTCCCCCCAAAAAATAGGATCGGACTGTTTGATTATGGGCCGGACGTTCCATAAAGTGTGGAATGCACGCGCCTTTTTTTTTATTTTTATTTTTATTTTTTACTTTTTTATAGTATCGAAATCTAATCAAAATTTTGGTATTGAAACAACCCTGTTTTAAATATGCTACTAGGCGTGATTTAAAGCGAAGTCCATCTTACCCTTTCTGTGGTCCAAAAATTCGGGACCATGGCGCTTTACAGCAGACTGTTGGGTTCAAAACTTTGAAAGCTGGAGACCTCCTGACCATCCTCTAATGGCAGATGTTGGGGATCTTGAGGATAGGCAGGTGTTCAGCATGCTCGATCATTTTGTTCTTGAGGACATAAGCCACTATTACTTTCTCCCCACTCCTCATTCAGGAAACATGCATTAATGGCAGCTGTAGGGAGAGATAGCTGTCCACCTAACTTAGACTCCATCTCTATCCCAATAGCAGATGTTGAGGAAAGAGACATTGAGATGGAACGAACATGATTTCAAAATGTTTGATCCTTTGTTCCTGCTGGAGATGAGGATCTGGCAGTCTACCTACTAATATTTATCCATCATCTCCTGTGTATGGCTGACTTGTGGGTTGTGAAGTCTGCTGGCCATACTTTTGGGAGTGGTTGTTCTTTTTAGACTCACTGACCGTTATTCCATGAATAAGATGTTCTTTTATAGAGAAGATATCTTTAAAGTGCATAGTCGAAATCTACAAGTTCAGACAGTTTGGAAATACTTTCCTTAGTGTTCTTATTTTCATCTGCCTATATATTGTTTTCTTAGCTGTTCACACCCAAAGTAAAAATTCCACTGCTTCCTTCTTGGAATCTGAGCTGGCAGGAACCCCCAGCAGTCCCCAGGATACAGGGGTCTTTACTTGAAGGTAGCAGTGTTGCAATGTCATAGTCAGTGGGTGGATTGCCTGAGGGAGTGTGGGATCCCTCCAAACAGCCACCACCTGTTGCACTTGTGTCTACATGCTCCATTTTTATGCTCCTCTGTCTGGAATCAAATACACTTGCAACCAATTTAATGAGTGCCACATTATCAATTCTATTGACTGGGTGTGAACTCTTAAGGGTGCTGCTACACATTGCGGCTGTGCTGCATTTTTGGTGCAGCAAAAAAATAAAAGAAAAATACCTGCATTCATGGTGCCTATTCTTCCAGCAAAGGGGAAAAAAGCAAATCACATACAGCGAAACTTAAAGGGAACCTGTCACCGGGATTTTGTGTATAGAGCTGAGGACATGGGTTGCTAGATGGCCGCTAGCACATCCGCAATACCCAGTCCCTAAAGCTCTGTGTGCTTTTATTGTGTAAAAAAACAGATTTGATACATATGCAAATTAACCTGAGATGAGTCCTGTCCCTGAATCATCTCACGTACACAATACACATTATTACACAATAAAAGCACACAGAGCTATGGGGACTGGGTATTGTGGATGTGCTAATGGCCATCTAGCAACCCATGTCCTCAGCTGTATACACAAAATCCCGGTGACTGGTTCCCTTTAAATTAGTGCTTCCCAGTGCTTGGTTCCAGCTCCTCCCGTTCCCTGCCACAGCTGCCCCTCTGTCCCTGCCTGTCAGTATCTTGTTTGAGGAAAGTCGTGTAGCCGCTGCAGCCAATGGGGTCGCGTGATGCTGCAGCAGCCATAATGAGATGAAAAATCTCTCTAAGGGCTTATGTACACGAACGTTGTTTGGTTCTGCATCCAAGCCTCATTTTTTGCGGCATGGATGTGTACCCATTCACTCCGTGTGCTGTCCACATCCATTGCTCCATTCCGTGGGGCTGCAAAAAAATTGAATATGCAAAGTGCGGAATGCACATGGGCGGCATACAGCAAAACCCAGCACGGTCATGTGCAGGAGCCTTTCTCATGTATTAATTACAAGGCATTCCTTTGTAACCCTGGCCAACTACTTTATATGGCCATCAAATGATGGAGGAATTGGTCACATATAGCCTGTGAGGCTGTGTGGCTTACGCTTTGGTAGCTTGTGGTCACCTAGTATATTCTTTTTTTGTATTATGCTTCTGAAGTATGGTGGATTGTGCTGCACATCAAGCTGAAAATATTTGTTGTACCTGACCTTTTGAGACTCAATAGGCTCTTTCTTTGGCTATTTTTTTTATACCGTAATGAAGGGCTGCTATCTAAATGACTTGTACCCTATAAACCAAGCCTTTGCATTTGACCTTTATCTCTAATGGTTATCTTGCCGTAGACACAAAGAGGCTTTCTTCTGTCTTGCTGCTTCAGTGTGATTATTCTGGAGCACCTGTACAGAGCAGAGGATTGCAGATAATTATTTTCCGCCCTATAAGACACGCCTGATCATGAGATGCTCTTTGGTTTTAGAGGAGTAAATTAAGAAAAAATATTTTTCATCAGACCCCCCAATGTTCAATAGACCTCGGATCAGACAGTAAAATAAAACTACTTGCCTTTCCTACTCCAGATGGTGTGCCCACCGCTCTCTGGTCTTCTGGCGGTGCCACGCTGCACTGTGATCTGACCTCCCACAGCTTCAGGACATAATGCATGCCTACATTCTGAGGCTATACGCATTCAGGACACAGCGCAGTGAGTACAGCCAGCGCTACACTTGCCGCTCCTCATGCCTCCTGAATGCTAATGAACATTCCTATGATTAAAGCACTCATTAGTATTCACTTTATAAGACTCACTGCCATTTTTCTCCCACTTTTTTTTTGGGGGGGGGGGGGGGAGCGTGTTTTATAAAGTGAAAAATGCGGTATGTAGTAATGGTCATATACCAAAAAAAAGCTGTATATTACTCCTGAATGAGTGCAGTACGTTACCATTGTCACGGAGTATTGAGGTGAACAAGAATTTGGTCCTCCTTGACGTAGTATTAGGAATCGGTTTTAGTTCTGCTTAGCTGTAGCAGTATTTTAATATATCCCTCTGGATTCTTATGGCAGGATCATCAAGACCATAAGCTTGTTGTCACTGTAAATAAATAACACTTGAAATCTGCTTTCTATGGTTGGACCTCTCTGTAGTCACAGATTAGCTTTTTTTTAATTATTATTATTATTCATATAATTTGGGAATATTTGTATTTCGTACTTTCCCTAAAAACTTGAGCGATTGTGGATAAGGGCAGCCAAAGGTACTGCTAAAAGTTCTAACCTGGCAATGTCATGTCAGTAAGTTTTACCTTAGATGTCTTTTAAGAAGGAGTGGACACCAGTAGAAGGCCACCCACTAGCCGCTTTCTAAACACATTGGTTGGGACCGTGATTCACCTAGCAGTCTTGTCTAGGTTTTTGGGTTGCTTTCTAGTGATGTTTGTTCTTCTCGCTGGCTCCTAAAGTGGGCAGTGTTGTACCCACCCCTGGTCTAATCGAGGACTGTTGGGAGGTGTAACAAAGCTTCTGTTTTTCATAGCAGAGTGTTAATTTGGGATAGTTTGTAGAAGATTGTCCTCATTTTGCCAATAACACTGATTCCACACATCTCGTGGCTGTCATGCATCGCTTTTGGCAGAGTCAATTTGCCATTTTGCTCTTTCATTTACGTGACGTGGACATCTTTTGATCAAATTCTATTTGGATATTATTTGGTAAACCACAAAGTGTTGCATTAAATATCAGAAGCGATGTGGTGAATGCAGATTGATTTGACAGGCTCATTACTCATTCACCCATGTGTAACCCAGTGCTCCATTTACAGTAAAGGCTTTCTTTGCTAGTTTAACCCATTTGTAACCATGTCTAGGAAGGATATCTGCTCGGAAAGAGATTCGCTCTGTTACTTTGTGAGGGAACCCAAACAGACCATGTATTGGTGGATTTCCCTAATCCCATAATAACCAGGCCTATTTGGTGTTAAAGGGATTGTCCAGACTGTTTAAAAAAAAAAAAAAAAAGGCTCTGTATAGTGTAAAATTACTCACCTTACCGATTCTCTCGGTCCCTTTCCACTTCCGGTGTCTACAATCTGATTCTTCTGGACCTACAGGAAACAAAGGCTCAGCAGTCTCTGTCCAAGGCAGGTCACTGCTGCAGCTGCTTTGGTTCCATCTCTTTTAAGTATTGGATTTAGTAAAGCCTTGAATTTTATTTGGAGTGTACTACGGTGCTGGTTGTTGTTTCACTTTAATGTGCAAATATTTCATATTTTAAAAGTAATTTGTGTTCTTGGAGTAAAACTCAGGCTTGCCTCCCATCCTCTTAGAGCCCATTCATGCGGCAGAATTTTGTCCCAGACACCTGCCAAAATTCCATTGGTGGCCACTTGGTTTCTGGCTCCCATTGTTTTGTTTTTAGTAGGAGTCGGCACTGCAGTATGTGGGCCGGCGGTTTAAAGCCACGACCGTGGCAAGGAGGAACATGTCCTTTCTAGGCACAGTGCGTGGACAGCCGCCACTTGGAGCAGCACTGGGAGTCCACTCACAATTTAGATCCATTCAATGGAGCTAAGCCGCTAGTATGTCTGCTGCATCCGAACTGAACTGCGGCAGAAACCGTGGTAGTTTCTGCCACGGTATATGCAATGGATTTTTACAGCATCAAAATCCATAGCGTGAATAGGCTCTTACAGAGGTTTATTTGGTTCCGTGTATGATGCAATTTCATTTTTTGCACTGGATGTTCAGTTGCTTTTTATTATTAACCATCTAATGTGTATGGGGATTTCCCAACTCTTGCTTGATGGCAGAGAAAACTGACAGCGCCTTTCTTCTCTCTCCCCATCCTTGATAGAGGAGCGTACATGTGTATGGCCTACTTTAGACTACCACGCAGTAAAGCTGGAGTCATGAATACTTGTAGTATAGAGATCTCTGCAAAGTTAAAGTTCTGGTCAGGACAACCGAAGCACGGGGTTAAAGTTTTCGGTCTCGAGACCTTCATCAGACCAGCAGACTGTCTTTTAGCCATACCGTATCAGTATTAAGGAGTATACCAGGCACTGCTAAGTCCCACAGACACACGTATAGACATTTCTTGTGCTAGCACTGACAATGCAGCTAAAGGACTGGCCAATGTTCTCATAATGGTCATAGGACCGGAAATGTTTACTCTGAACACCAGGAAATGTAAAGAAGGTTAGTGCAGAGTGATTTACTTACATCTACCTCAGGAGTCTACTCTAGCATCTCAGGACAACTCTGTGATTCAGTGGTTAGCACTCGGGCCCTGGGTGAGAATCGGACCAAAGACAACAAGTACATGGAGTCTGTGTTCCTCCCGTGCTCCAAAAACATACTCTAAGTCAACTGCGAATTTAGATTGTGAGTTCCAAAGGGTACTCGTACTGGTGTGAGGGATGACTGTGTACAATAATGCTGGTGCTATATAAATGAATAAAAATAGCTATTTGACCAAGTGCCATGTTCTTCTGCTCATTGATCATACCTGCGTGCAACCAAACTGAAGTAACCATCAACCAATTTTTCAGATCTGGAATTCATAACACTTCTAGTTTGAAGGCACATTGGGGCAAATACTGCATTGTGTGTCTTCCTTTAAACCCCTGTCTATATGATCTGGGGCATATGGACCTTATGATTCCTCTCTGGCATGATGAAGCTCCCTTTTGCCTGTGTGTACAAACTCTTAAATAAGAGCCAATATAAAAGTACAATAAAATGGGTGCTCTACCTGTCAGCCACATGTATGCGCGTGACTTACTGATGCCTTTAGTTTAGTAGTTTTCCATGTAGTTAGTGAGGGAGGGGTGTATATATACATATTGAGTAGACTTGGCTGTCCGTCCAGATTTTCTCTAGATCAAATAAATATCCATGGCACTCCAAATAGATTTGATGTATTTAGTTCTTTTAATATGCAGCATCAAATATTCAGAAAACGATCCAAAATGATATTGAGAATCAATTTACAGGCTACAAATGATGGAACCGGACAGACCTTCTCTGTGGCAGTGCTATGCGTCCATGTGAAGGATCGTGCAGACCTTAACTCTTTATTTCTTTATTTTTTTATAGATTTTCTCTGTAGACTTTTTATTCCTCTGACCTCTGCCTCACCTTGCAATAAGTTTATTAGCCGAGAGCCATGTAAATGTCTGCTGAAAGAACCAACTCCTATCTTAAACCAGCTGGAGTTTGGACAAAACAATAGAATCGTCAGAACAAGGCTTGTATTTTCTGCTGGGCATACTTCAAATTACGCCAGTGGGGCTGCAGTGTCAAGCTTACCTGACGAAATGATTCAGAGCCCAAAGCCTGTTGAGGAAGTGCTCCACCTTATGGAAGGTAGAAGGTGCCAGGTCTAGCCCGTGGTTTTCTCTCTGAAACCGCCCACCCTCTAAGCAGTGAAGAATGAGTGAAGTGCAAACAGCACTGTCTTGTCTTTTGGACCCAGTCCGTCTTCTGACAGCTGCTGCTCCCTCATTTACCAGCGAGTTGTCCTGAAGATATTGTTGCTGCTGTCATCCAGCATCAAGTCATTGAATTAAAACTATTGTGATCCATGTTGTACTTATAAAATATGAAAGATAATGCCTGCTTTTTCCTGGCTCTTTACTCCCTGTGTGAAAGTGATGTGCACTGTGCTGGAGGGCTTCCAGTAGCACTTGTTCAGCTTCATTGTTCTTCTCATGCATACATTAATGTGGCAAAGCCAACATCTATGTGGTTATCAAAAATATAACCTTGTGTGTACTGCTGATCTTTCCATACTTCCTGGACTAGAGCTCTCTAGTGACTGTAGACCAGAACATGGATAATTCAGTGAGTCTGTCTCAAGGACCAGCTGGAGAGAAGACTATCTAGAACTACAGTAATACTCTATAAGTTATCGTATAGAAAGCTGGTCTGGGGCCCCATAGAAGTCCATTGGTGTCATATTATGACTCCATACAACTGTCCATGTGTGTGAGACCTTAGGTTGACCGAAGGTGAGTCTGCACTTTTAAGTACATAATTGGAGTAAACTGCTTAAAGTTTTCATATTATGGGATTTAGTGTAGACTTCTACGCTCCATCCTTTATTCTCGCCTGCAGTTCAGCAGGTGATGTTGCCTAACGGGCTGGCCGTTCTTCAAGTGTCAGGACTGGTGACAGACAAGTTCTCACAAGCCCTTTTCCACTTGCACTAATTGTTATTATGTTTGTTATTTTATTATGTTCTTTGAAGCTTTAAATACTCCAGCTACAAATACTGATTCATAAGGTCAATGTTATATTAAAGGGGTTGTCCCATGAAAATATTCTACGTTTTTCAAACCAGAACCAGGATCTTTATATTTTTGTAATTGCATGTAATTAAAAAATGTAGTATAGCCACTGAGTGACTCAGTAAAATGTATCTGTACAGCGCCACCTGCTGTTTGTTTTCCTAATTTCTCTGTCCACCTCACTGAGGTGGTCACACGCACCCAATTTAAATCTTCAACCTCAACCAGCTATATCTTCTGTTAGAAGCTGTGGCAGTTACAGGGAAAGAGCTACAGCAGAAAGGATACACCTCCTGATAGCCAGTCTGAAATAAATCTAGCAGAGTAATGAATCATGGAGAGATCTCTGGATCCATGTGAGGTACAGGGCTGGTTCTAGCTTTGAAGTGATTGTCATACACTATATGATGTCCTATTTTTTAAAAATTTTTACATCAATCATGGCATAACCCCTTTAATTAAAGATTGCACATTCATCGTTCTTTCATGTTAGCGGTTTTATTTTGGTGATATTTCTTGGTCTAGTGTACTGATCATAATCTTCAAACTGTTGGAATTGTGTGAGCAGAATACAAACTGTTTACAGCAGGCTACAGTCCATGGGCAGACTACAGGCAGATTCCCAGGTCAACAATCGTAAAATTTCACCATACCACTACTCTGCCCCTCTATAAACTATGCCTTCTAATTTCTGGTGGATCCTTCTTTTTCCTGCTCCATATATGATCGGTTGACACCAATGAGGTCAGCATGTTATCTGGAGAACAATTGGGGAAGCATGGATATTGGTGCAACATGGGAATGGTGAGGTGGGCATTACTCTTTGTTTTATACAACTGTGAGCGTTTTTGAAAGAATGTGTTGGGCATTTCCCTTTAAATTCCCCATAGACTATGTGATCACTGTGGGAATCCACGATAACTCTGTACTAAGTAATTGCTATATAAGGAAGGTTGAACGTCCACTTTTTAGACGTATGTGGCTGAGGATGAGACAATGAAGAAAACTTGGAGGACACCGTTGTAGCTCCTACAGAATTCTGGGAAAGTAGATTTTTACCTTTTCCAGCCACACTGCTCCATTCACCAAGCACCATTTCTCTGTAGGATGTTCTCATCTCAGGACAATACAGTGACCATTGTGTAGTTCTAGCTTGGCTCCAGTGATGGATAGCTCCTCTTATCTCCCTCCATCCATATGCTCCCAGCGCAGTGCACTTAGTGGTAGTCATTTTTTGTCTCTCCCATTTTAGAGATATATTTCAGCTGCTGTTTTTCTTCACTGGTTCTTACAAAAGCGGAGGCAGATGGTTCGATCATCATAATTGGGATGCCTGCCTCATGCTCCCGCAGCATGATTTACACATACAGTCTCGTTCTTGGCTACTGTGGCATCCATCTGTGTGGATAGCATCCCGTGTGAACTGCAGTTTTGTCCTTGGGCAGAAGCACCAGAAACCAATAAAAGTCTAATGAGCTGCCTGCTTCAGACTGTAAGTGCTTACAGCAAAACACAGCTTTTTGGCCAGCACCGCAGCAAACACTTTAGCCTGGGACTCATCTGTCTGGTATCAATGTTCAAGTAGAACAGCATTAAAATAAAACCCAGAGTTATATTGAATCCAGATGTCAGAATATGCCAAGCCAGCTAAGCTAGAATTCTGCCCACAGGTATGTTCCAGCCTAGAATCTGAAATGCCAGCAGGGTAATGTTAGCAGGAAAGCAAGTAATGGAGCTAATAGCAATTGATATGCTGGAAATGTGGATATCATTCATGTCCATGGCTTCTGCTACCTCTCTCGCTCGTACAACCACTGGATCTCCAGGGACAGGTTGTACATATATGCAGTATTACGAAGACTCGTGAAGCTCCAGTCCATCTCCACCTTTTAAATAGCAACTCTCTAATTTTAATATCAAATTTGCTCCCTTCATCGACTGCGGCAATAATGTAGAGGTAGAAGGAAAATTGAAATCTGCTTGGGTTCCCTCTCTACCGGTCATCTGGATACAGGGTTAGAAAATCCAGGGTGGAGCTGTGCTCAGTCCATGGGGGAATTTATCATGAGGAGAACGTTTTGCTTGATTCTGCATTGGAGTACTTTATGCCACATGTATCAAATGTCTCGTGTCGATTGAAAAATTTGTCTTATCACTTCTGTCTGGAGAAGCTACTCTAGTTTTCCTACTCCACCCCCTACTGGAGTGAGATTACGACTTTTTTTTGTGCGACTTAAAAAAAAAAAAAGTCTCAAACATAAATTGGGAGTGAAACTCCTTAACATATCTAACCATGTCCACTTCCCCATCAATATTTCAAAACTGAAGCGAGTGGTGTTAAAATGTGACTTTTTGAAGCCAGAATTGGGTGAAGGTATGATACCTCAGGGTCTATATATAGATAGATTGCACAGAACACACTTACTCTGGGTGATAAGTGCACATCGGTTTTCTGAGCCCCAGATTCTAACTGTGACAATTGATCTTCCCACTGAGGTGACAGGTAGTCTCATCACTGATCACCAGTCCATCAGCGAATTCATCCATTTCCAATCGGCCCAGCAAGTCAGTGCAAAAGTCACAGTGTATCAGTTTGTTTTCTGGTTTCAGCTCCTAAGAATTTGTAATCTGTATGGTTACCGAGCAGACTGTCTCACAAGATGCATGCCATGCCGGGGTTTGTGGCACTTGTAGTTCCATGCTAGTCAGCCTTACTTTCTAGGACTATGTTCGTAAACGGCTCGAATGCTGATAGTCTCTTCTGATGTCTTTGGGTGGCCTGGACTTTTCCCCTGACATATAAACAGCCAGTGATGTCAATTGCTTCACCCAACATTAAATGAGACACGTTTACTAAATGTATTCTAAAAATTTCACAGTACTGTCACAACAGACCCCGGTCTTGCAAGTTCGTAGAAACGTAGAAAACGCTTTTTCTTCCTGAGACGTCGCCATCATAAACCTGCCCCTTTGTGTTCAAGTTTAAACTAACCTAAATGGGCAGATTCATGAAAACTGTCTTAAAAAAAAGACTGAGTTGTGCCTATAGCAACCAATCCCAGCACGGCTTTCATTTTTCAATAGCAGAATTACTTTACTTTAATATTAAAAAATATATATATATATATATATATATATATATATATATATATATATATATATATATATATATATATATACACTAGCTGTTAAAAGATATCAACACTATCCACTATAACAGTGACATCTACAGCACCCCGCCCCCAAAACAGTGACCTCCACAGCCCACTACCCCTTAACACTGACCCCCCCCCCCTCCCCCAGTGACCCCGTCCCTTAAAATTGGACCTCCACAGCAGCTAGGGATCGACCGATATTGATTTTTTTAGGGCCGATAGCCGATAATTTATACCGATATTCTGTGAACTTTCATTTTTGAAAAAAAATAAAAATTTCCTACAAATCTGCTGAAAATGAATGTTTATTGTTAACGTGTAGTTTTTTTTTTTCTTTTAAATCTTTTTTTCATTTATAATTAATAAATAATTTATAATTGCTTTGTGTGTTTGTACTGTCAGTAATGAATTACATCTTACCAAGTAATTGGAACAGTTTCATTTACCCAGTATTGCTCCTTCCAGCATTTGATGATCAGAAGATTGATGCTTTAATCCGTCTCTAAAGTTCTATGGTCACTTGGGGTTTTCCCAACATAAGGATTTATGATTTAGATCAGATTAGTGGGGGTCCCTGAGTGGAAGAAAGGGAATTTCCATGAGACGCACCTTATAAGAGATAAGACATACCGTCTCCAAATTTTAAAGTGAAAACAAGGTGGGGCTTTACTCAAGAAAATCAGTGTTTCAGCTACCCTCCAAGGCGCTTGTCAAAGTTACCTAGACAGGGTAAATCCAGGAGGAACTTGGGATATGCTAAAATAAATAATGAGATTCAACCCTCAGAAGCTTAATCAAGAGTCCCAAGTGATATGTCTACTTTTTCCTGTTCATTTTACCTAAAGCAATTCAAGCTAAGCTCAGGGCTCCAGGATGTCTGGATCCCTTCTCCTTGTAGACTTCAACCGTTCCCCTTTGATGCCATCTGCTAGATTCAGTCTTTCATGTGTCAGGAGCAGCAAGTGATGCCAATTTGACTGTATTTAGTTTTTGGGTTTATTTTAGTTTTTTTCTTAAGGCAAATCTCCCTAGAGGTGTTTCATGGGGAGCCCTAAACCAACAGTCGCCGCTTTCGGTACCATTTAGAACTTGGTCTTGTGTTATTTACTGCAGTGATGTTATTCCTTAGAAGCAGTTTCGGTTCTTAAAAAAATACTTTAAATAAAAAATGTTGCCACTACATTACACCTTTTGGTGTTTTATTTTTTTTAAAAAAGCCCTTTGTGTGCCAAAAGAAATGCCAAGCCTATTCCCAACCTAATGACTGATAGCCTATTGGGTTTTTTCTAGAATCTACTTCAGAAGGTGGTAGATGCAGCCAGAGAAAACGGCATTGAAGTGTAGATGAAGCACAGCAGGACCGCTATGTTCTGTGCCGCCATTCTCCTTTAACTTATTCACTTTATAGCCATGACATCATTGCTATAGCCATGACATCATTGCCTAAAATATATTACTGAAGCAGTGCAGTCTGCAGGCAGCAGGTTATAGAGCAGGACGAGATGAGCAGATTCACATATACCTTATTTTCCACTTATTAAACCTTCTCTGGTGATTTTAATGAAGTAGCGGGGGTCAAGGTCAGTAACTTTGGGGTCCGGCATAGAGGGGGTTCATAGATTACAGTCAGCTCCTGTTAATCTTAATGTGTCATCTGCTGACCATTGAAACAAACAGCAAAGGTGCATGTGGACATGCAATGTAACAAACATAATCATCATAAAATATCAAATACAACCAAACAGTAATGGTCACGCTCTGTAGTGCCCCACCATGCTTGTTCTGTTAGATTACTTATTTTTTAGGTATTTTTTTTCTCCATGATCATGACATTATGCAAACACACACAGCTCTGCAGTAAACACATTATACACATATAGTACTGCAATGTTATATACACACACAGAGCAGTGCAGTTATTTCATTATATCGTGCCTCCCAATTGTTCCTCTTTTGGAGGGACAGTCCCTATTTTTGACTCAAGTCCCTCTGTCCCTCTTTGATCCTTAAAGGGGTTGTCCAGGTTCAGAGCTGAACCCGGACATACCTCCATTTTCACCCTCCTGACAGGAGCATCGGAGCAGCTCTTGCTCCGATGCTCTCCTTTGCCCTGCGCTAAATCGCGCAGGGCAAAGGCATTTTCAGGAGTTTCGGTGACGAACCGGGCTCTCCACGGGGCTGCCAGGAAGCCCGGTGATGTCACCGGCACTGATGAGCGGGCTTTCGCGCTGCCCTAGCCAGTAAAACAGCTAGGGCAGCACTAAAGCATGCCCATCAGAGCCGGTGACCTCACCAAACACACGGCCGGGCGGAAGCTTCCGTGTGTTATTGTAAACAAAAGAGCCCGTGCCCTGCGCGATCTAGTGCAGGGCAAGGGAGCGCATCTGAGCATGAGATGGGGCTGCCTGGGTGAAAATATGGGTATGTCCGGGTTCAGCTCTGAACTCTGAGAACCCCTTTATATGTCCCTCTTTTGATCTGGGAAATTAATGCATAAATGTGCATTAATAAATTTCCTAAATTGCTCCTTACTAAAGTGTCTGTATGGTTTCTACCTGTATATTAGACCATAACTTCATTATTTGGTGCAATTTCTACCTTAAAATATCTATAATCTGATGATTTATGTGCTAATATTTAAATGGATATTGAATCGCACAAAAAAAAAATTCACATTCAAATCCACATGCTGTAAAAAAACTAAATTTACACTCGCCTAACTGATCCCGATTTGCTGCAGTTGTCACGGGGGTCAGTAATTATGCTTTGGGCGGAGTTAGAGGCGTGGCTTAGTATGAAAAAAATTGTTGCGATGCATGCCGGCATTTATTGTCCCTCTTTGTGATTTTCAAAAGTTGGGAGGTATGCCTTATATACACACACAGCAGTGCAGTACACATTATACACGCACAGCAGTACACCATGCACATGATGCATACACAGTCATATATACACACAGAACTCTGCTGCATGCACAACTGACATGTTTACACGCACACAGCTCTGTAGCATACACACATGACAAACACAGCTTTTCTACACCGTAAGTACCGTATTTTCCCCCCCATAAGACAAATTTTTTCCCCCCCAAAGGTCTCTTATGGGGCAAATACTAATGAGCGCTTCCATTATGGAACCTCTTATTAGTACTGGAGGACCAGGAAGCGGTGAAGGCTCTGTACTCGCCGCTTCTTGGTCCTCGGCTGTCAGCTGCGCACAGCGTGAGGGTGCTCTGTGACCTCACGCTGTGCGCGCTGGTTCACAGCACAACCGACATCAGGAGGAAGATCGCGGGCAGTGAGGAGCGGCATCCAGGAGCAGGAGAGGTAAGTGTTTTTTTTATTTTATTAAACATGAGGATGCTTGGCGCTGATCTGAGGCAATATGGGTGATGAGAGGCATAATGGCTGATAATGGGGGATGATGAGAGGCATAAGGGCTAATAATGGGGGATGATGAGAGGCATAATGGGGGCTGATGAGAGGCATAAGGGATGATATGCGGGCTGATAAGAGGCATAAGGGATGATAATAGGAGTGATGAGAGGGATAATGGCTGTCAATGGTGGATGATGAGAGGCATAAGAGATATGCGGGCTGATAAGAGCCATAAGGGATGATATGCGGGCTGATAAGAGGCATAAGGGATGATATGCGGGCTGATAAGAGGCATAATGGGGGATGATGAGAGGCATAAGGGATGATATGCGGGCTGATAAGAGGCATAAGGGATGATATGCGGGCTGATAAGAGGCATAATGGGGGATGATGAGAGGCAAAAGAGATGATATGCGGGCTGATAAGAGGCATAAGGGATGATAATGGGAGTGATGGGGATAATGGATGTCAATGGTGGATGATGAGAGGCATAAGAGATATGCGGGCTGATAAGAGGAATAAGGTATGATAATGGGAGTGATGAGAGGCATAAGGCTGATGAGAGGCATGTGGCTCTTATCTGAGGTCTGATTGGGGGTCATTTACATCTGGGTCTGAGCTGACATCTGATTGGGGGTTTCATCTGAGGTCTTATTGGGGTCTTATTACCATTGGGCGTCTGATTGGGGCTGTCAGCTGAGGTCTGATTAACATTGAGGGGCTGATTGGTGGTCTGACCTGAGGCGTAATGAAAAATATTTTTTTCTTATTGTCCTCCTCTAAAACCTAGGTGCGTCTTATGGGCTGGTGCGTGTAAGGCTACTTTCACACTAGCGTTCAGAGCGGGTCCGTCTGATGTCTGCTCAGACGGATCCGCTCCTATAATGCAGACGTTTGGATCCGTTCACAACGGATCCGTCTGCATTATAGTTTAAAAAAAAAGTCTGAAAGTAGCCTGAACGGATCCGTCCAGACTTTACATTAAAAGTCAATGGGGGACGGATCCGCTTGAAGATTGAGCCATATGGTGTCATCTTCAAGTGGATCCGTCCCCATTGACTTCCATTGTAAGTCTGGTCGGATCCGCTTGCCTCCGCATGGCCAGGCGGACACCCGAACGCTGCAAGCAGCGTTCAGGTGTCCGCTCGCTGAGCGGAGGCTGAACGCTGGCAGACTGATGCATTCTCAGCGGATCCGCGTCCACTGAGAATGCATTAGGGCTGGACGGTTGCGTTCGGGGCCGCTTGTGAGCCCCTTCAAACGGAGCTCACGAGCGGACACCCGAACGCAGGTGTGAAAGTAGCCTTATGGGGCAAAAATTACTGTGTGTATATGTATGTATGTATGTATGTATGTATATGTGTGTGTATATATATATATATATATATATGTGTATATATAATAATTTTGTACAAAATGTATTTGCCAAGAATCTCAAATTTACTAAATAAGCGTATCATTAGCACAAGAATATTTTCTATAATTATGTAATTATTGCACTTTATTTGTGCTGCTGCATTGTCTTTTTTTCCCCTGTATGTTTCTAACCATGGCAGCGTGCACCTGCACATTTGGATGTGTTGACTGACCCCCTTTTTCTTTGCAGTTTGTACTGGAGCTGTGGCTGACTCCATTTACTCTTGCACCCCTGACTAGCCTGTCTGCCATAGGCTGATTTTAATTAGTGTAGGTATGAAGCTGTAGCCGTCTCTCCCTGCACTCACTGGAAGCCTTTTGGCACCAGGAGAGGTATAGAGTGGACTCTCATTGCATTCATTGGATGCCGTCTGGCACCAGGAGGGGTATAGAGTGGGCTCAGCATGCATGTTGGTACCTGCATTCCCTGAATTTATTGGAGGCTATTTTGGCGCCAAAAATGGTAAAAAGCAGAGTGGAACCTGCACTCCCTGAATTTTATGGTGGCCGTCATGGCACATAACAGGTAAAATTTAGTGTTAGATTCCCGTCTTACAGAGATCGCCTTGACGTTTGGCAGACGGGCCCAAATAATTTTGTACAAAATGTATTTGCCAAGAATCTCAAATTTACAATATAAGCGCAGCATTAGCACCAGAATATTTTCTATTACTATGGCATTATTCTACTTTATTTAGTTAGCAGAGTGCTGTTGCATTGTGTATATATAGGGGTGATTCCACATATGGCCACTGTTTCCATATTGAAACCACGTCCGTTTTTTTCCCCCACCATGTGTGTCTCGTATCAGTATGTGGCAGAATCCACTCAGTTTGAACCATGCAGGGGAATCCCTTTAAAAACAAGGGACTGTTGAATACGTGCAGTTTTCTCACAGATTTCAGTGCAGAATGCAAGCCAACATCCGCGGGAATAATCCACCATGTGAATTTACACTGAGAATTTGTCCTGAATGCGTTGCCTTTCCCTGGACCTTTGGGTGCCCATTATTATGCCAAGGCCCATCAGAGGAGCCTGTAGTGGTTTATAGTGGCCTAAACAGACATTATATGCATTATAATAGATAGATATATTCTGGTTATGTTTTCTGACCAAGTCCTGTTAAGTTTCAGCTATTTTTTTTTATAGTTTTGCGTGTTAGATTATTCTGTCATTGACAATTGGGCTTTTACTTCTTAATTTCAGAAATGTGAGCAGGCGTGTTAGTGCGGTGGCCTAGCGTCAGGATCTGTGACCAGGAATCGGTGAAAGTAAGCCAGAATTAAAGCGGACGCTTAGTTAATTGTTCTTATCTGGATAGCCTTGGCCCAGAGCCTGGAATTTGTATAAGCTTTATTGAGCTCCCCGTCTGTCAGTAAGGACAATCCTTCAAGAAAATAAAGCCGATGCAGGGGGCCGAGGAGAGCTCGTTGAGAATGGTGCATTTACAAATAAGAAAAGCTGGAGCACATGGCCCAGCCGGTTTGAATGTCATGCACTGCCTATTACATGAGATAAATGCAAGGGTCCCTGAAGATTAAAACCTGCGTGCGCGACATGGCTGTTCCTTACATCCATTCTGAGCGGGCGAGGTGTTAATTTAAGACTTTTGCAGTTAATGGCTGCCGGGATCCATTAAAGAACACAGCAGGGACACTTTCAGGCCCATCTTGACTCTGTAAGCTGCAGGCGATCAGCAATCGTTCATTGACCCTCTAAATGCTCACAGAAAACCTTCAATTGGCTTTGGTGGAGCATAGTGTTGATAAAGCTTTTCAGTTTTTTTTTATACGTGCCATGAAAGGAGCAGGGGTTTCTAATCCTTACAGACAGCCTTCAGCATCAAGTGATTTAAGCTCTTTAAACCCCTCATTGTCTTGTCCAAAAAGCTGTTGTAAAGAGCAGTAGCAATTTAAGATGCAGAGAGAGTGCGCGCCTACCAAGGTCCCCCACCTTCCCAGCTTTACTAGTGCGCGCTGCTATTTCTTTCTGTATTATGCATACACCCTATAGACTCCTCAATGGACAATTCTGCATCCAGTAAACACATTGTATATACTTGTAAATATACGCTTAACCAATTGAGCACATGGCCATTTTCAGTTTTTGCGCTTTCGTTTTTTTTTTACTCCATGCCTTCCCAGAGCTATACATTTTTTTTATTTCTCCTTATGAGGGCTTGTGTTTTCCTGGACAAGTTGCACTTTCTAATGCTCGCTATTTAATAATGCATACGATATGGGTGGGAAGTTAGAAAAAAAATTCCAAATAGGTTGAAACTGGAAAAAAAATGCAATTGCACCGTCTTTGTATGAGTTTTGTTTTTATGTCGTTCCCCATGTAGTAAAACTGACCTGTTACCTTAATTCTCCGTGTCGGTATTATTACAGTGATACCACATTTACCATATATATAGTTTTTCTTGTGTTTTTAATACAGAAAACTATAACATTAGTGTGTATGCCTTATTATTGGAGAGTTGAAGTGACAATACTGCATAATATATGCCATTTTGATTTATTTTTTTTCCATTATGGCGTTCACTATAAGGGATAAAGCCGTTTATATTTTAATAGGTTGAGTTTTTTGAGACATAGCAGTGCATATTTTTATTATGAGGAAAGGGGTGATTTGAAGATAGATATGTGTTGTTTTTTTATTTATTTTTTTACTTTAAGTATTGTAGTATATAGTAGGGATAGACCGATATAGATTTTTTTTTTTTTTTAGAGCCGATAACGATAATCGGTGAACTTTCAGGCCGATATCGAATAATTTATATCGATATTTTATATATTATAATATATATTATATTAGTTGGTAGTCACTGAGGTGGTGGAAATTTGCATTTAGCACTAGTATATTATAAATGTACGGTAAATTATAAATTAATAAATCCCTTAGTTCCCTTGGTTCTTTCCTTGTCTGGTGCTGGAGGAGTTAACTTCCTGTCTAGGTGTGTTATGGGTGTCGCCTCATGGCTCTACTTAATCTTGTGTTGTGAGCTGGAGGTCAGTAGTACTCCAGTATTGGTGTGTGCTGGAGCTATGCTCCTCCCCTGGATATTCCATCCTTCTAATGTGAGGGCCATCTAGTTAGACATCGAGGTCTTCTGATGTCATCCTCATCTATGTTCCCCTTCCTTCCCTTGTATATGTTTGGTGAGGGTTTATGTACAGGGTGTGTTAGGTCTACTGTTATGTTCCATGTCTGGTCTGTTTGATGTATTGTCCAGCATGGTTGCTAGACATTCCCCTGTCTGTCTGTGCCTTCGGTGAAAGGGGCCCCTGGGTTCCCCGGAGGGGAAACCACAAGTCAGTGAGCAGCTCTGCATTCGGTCTGCATGGGGGTCCAGGTAGTCTTGGTGCTGGTGTTCCACCCTGTTTCTACGGCAGGTAAGTGCTCGTTGTTCCGGTGTGTTGTCGTATTACTGGGTTCTTACCTGCCGACCCAGTTGCTTCTCACTATCTTCCCTTACCTTTGCTGCTTGGCCTGTGAGACTCCTGTTCGTCCACGTTCTGGAGGAACAGGTCGTCTCTAGCTCCTAACCTTTATTCAGGGATCATCAGGGTGACTCTGGGTCCTAGGTTCCTGTTTATGAGCCCACCTACCATCTGGTTCTGCTCATACGGTTAGGAGTCAGGGACAGGATTAGGGTGGCTTAGGAGGGGACCTGCTCCCTTTTCCTGGTGTCCAGGCCTAGCTGCTTCCCAGTTTACCCACGCTACACGGTGGGGAGTTTTCCCCCACTCCCCATCGTGACAGAATATACCTGTGATAGGCCTGGTAGCCTTATACATTGCTCTAGGCTATCACCTCCAACGAATGGTTTCCCAGATCTCAGCATGGGGGAGCCATTCGGGCCTGGGAAAGCCAGCTCAGATGCCGAAGTCGCATTATCGCTGTTAACAGACGTTAGCCCCTTGTGTATGCTGTGTAACGTGTATATATGTGTATATCTGTAAATGTATATATGCCATATATTTTATATATTTAACATACAATGCATCCAGAAAGTCTTCTGACTCTTTAATGTTTTTTTTTCACATGTTATGTTGCGGCCTTTTGCCAAAATAATAATTAAAAACCAAGTTTTTCCCCATAATTCTGCACTCAGTGTCCCATATTGACCAAATGAAAACAGAATGTTAGAATAATACTAATTTAAATATTGCATTGACATAAGTATTCAGACCCTTTACTCAGTATTTAGTTGAAGTACCTTTGGCAATGATTACAGCTTCCAGGCTTCTTTGATGTTTAGTATTGAAGCCAAAAAGTTTAATCTTGGTTTCAGAAGATCAGAGATTCTTGTTTCTCACACTCTTGAGAGTTCTTTTAGGTGCTTTTTTGCAAACTCCAGGTGGGCTTTCATGTGTCTTTTACAGAGGAGAGAATTCTATCTGTCCAACCTGCCGTAAAGCCCAGACTGTTTAAGTGCTGAAGTGATGCCTGACCTTTAGGAAGTTTCTCCAATCTTTGGCGGTCAGCCAGAGTGACCATAAGGTTATTGGTCACCTTTCTTAGCAAGGCCCTTCTCCCCTTATTACTTACTTTGGTGGGGCAGCTATCGCTAGAATCCTGGTTATTCCAAACCTCTTCCATTTAAGCATTATGAAGTCTTTTGTGCTCTTGGGAGCTTGAAGTGCAGCAAAACATTTTCTCCAGATCTGTGCATATACAATCTTGTCCCTGAGCTCTACAGGCAGTTCTTTCCTCCTCATGGCCTGTTTTTTGTTCTGATATGCATTGTCAGCTGTGAGACTTAATATAGACAGAGCTGAATCTTCCCAAATCATGTCCAATCAACTGAATTTACAACATTTGGACTCCATATAAGGTGTAGAAACATCTGAAAGTGAGAAATGGGAGGCCCACAGAGCTACATTTCAATTTGTCATAGCAAAGGGTCTTTTCAGAATGGAGGTTTAAAAGCCATGTTTGCCAGTCAAGTGTACTACACTGAGGATGACTCTGTTTTGTAAGCTGTCTAATATCTGCAATATGGAATAGCTCTTACATTTGTTCATACAGCATGTGCATGATACTCAACACCTTTTCATATAGCTTTATATTCAGTGAGGTATCACATTAAAATATGTATTTAGAAGTTACATTAACAGGTTTGTCCTATTAGTATGACTCCTGTCCATATGCCCTATTAGGATGCAAAGACATCACAGAGGGTTTCTGTACTCTGGCTGATCTTGTAGTTCATGGACGGCCTTTCATCACAGGCAGTATCTGGACCAGTGTCTGTGATGAGACAACACCTTTAATCTGGAATCCAAGTGTCCAGAAATGTTAGTCTGGGATCTATTATCGAACAGAACTGCCAAAAGACTAAAATGCCCTGAGAGCAGGAGCCGAACATTGACGAGATAACTAAATGAGACTCCTTGGTAAAATAATATTAATAATATTTTTTTTGCTTGCAATTTATTTTATACTGCTCTATGTCCCGTAAGTAGCTTTTTATTAACCATTGGATAATCCAGAATATACAGTTGCAAGAAAAAGTATGTGAACCCTTTGGAATGATATGGATTTCTGCACAAATTGGTCATAAAATGTGATCTTATCTTCATCTAAGTCACAACAATAGACAATCAGTCTGCTTAAACTAATAACACACAAAGAATTAAATGTTACCATGTTTTTATTGAACACACCATGTAAACATTCACAGTGCAGGTGGAAAAAGTATGTGAACCCCTAGACTAATGACATCTCCAAGAGCTGATTAGAGTGAGGTGTCAGCCACCTGGAGTCCAATCAATGAGATGAGATTGAAGGTGTTGGATACAGCTGCCCTGGCCTATAAAAAACACACACCAGTTCTGGGTTGGTTTGCTTTTCACAAGAAGCATTGCCTGATGTGAATGATGCCTCGCACAAAAGAGCTCTCAGAAGACCTACGATTAAGAATTGTTGACTTGCATAAAGCTGGAAAGGGTTATAAAAGTATCTCCATAAGCCTTGCTCTTCATCAGTCCACGGTAAGACAAATTGTCTATAAATGGAGAAAGTTCAGCACTGCTGATACTCTCCCTAGGAGTGGCCGTCCTGTAAAGATGACTGTAAGAGCACAGCGCAGACTGCTCAATGAGGTGAAGAAGAATCCTAGAGTGTCAGCTAAAGACTTACAAAAGTCTCTGGCATATGCTAACATCCCTGTTAGCGAATCTACGATACGTAAAACACTAAACAAGAATGGATTTCATGGGAGGGAACCACAGAGGAAGCCTCTGCTGTCCAAAAAAAACATTTCTTCACATTTACAGTTTTCACAAGAGCACCTGGATGTTCCACAGCAGTACTGGCAAAATATTCTGTGGACAGATGAAACCAAAGTTGAGTTGTTTGGAAGAAACACAGAACACTATGTGTGGAGAAAAAGAGGCACAGCACACCAACATCAAAACCTCATCCCAACTATGAAGTATGGTGGTGGGGGCATCATGGTTTGGGGCTGCTTTGCTGCGTCAGGGCCTGGACGGATTGCCATCATCAAAGGAAAAATGAATTCCCAAGTTTATCAAGACATTTTGCAGGAGAACTCAAGGCCATCTGTCCACCAGCTGAAGCTGAACAGAAGATGGGTGTTGAAACAGGACAACGACCCAAAGCATAGAAGTAAATCAACAACAGAATGGCTTAAACAGAAGAAAATACGCCTTCTGGAGTCGCCCAGTCAGAGTCCTGACCTCAACCCGATTGAGATGCTGTGGCATGACCTCAAGAAAGCGATTCACACCAGACATTCCAAGGATATTGCTGAACTGAAACGTTGTGCACGTCTGATCTGCAACTACAGGAAACGTTTGGTTGAAGTTATTGCTGCCAAAGGAGGTTCAACCAGTTATTATATCCAAGGGTTCACATACTTTTTCCACCTGCACTGTGAATGTTTACATGGTGTGTTCAATACAAACATGGTAACATTTCATTCTTTGTGTTATTAGTTTAAGCAGACTGTGATTGTCTATTGTTGTGACTTAGATGAAGATCAGATCACACTTTATGACTAATTTGTGCAGAAATCCATATCATTCCAAAGGGTTCACATACTTTTTCTTGCAACTGTATGATCTGGCTACTGTAAAGACATGTCCATTTCTGATGTAATCAGTTTTTAAGTAGTGCCCTGTGTTCATATTAATCAAAAAATCTGTTATTTCAATTTAATGGGCATTCCTCTGCAAAAATACTTATATTGTTTTCGAAAAAATACATTTATAAACCACCAGTTTAGCTAAGATTTTAACGTCAAAATTTTTCGGAGTTCCAAGTCTGTAAGACTGCACTGTTTCCATATCTTTATCCAGTTTTGGTATCGAAATAATATCCGGTTAGGAAACTAAACAGCAAAGGGAGAACTACAGACTGGTATCTGGGATAAACCTCCATAGACGCCCACCTGAGCCTGGAGCTTTGTTTTTCACTGCCGTCTCCACCTCCTTCTGAAGCTCCGTCAATGTACAGTAAGGAGAATCCAGTGGAACAGTCAGCAGGCGATTATTCAGATATTGTTCTAAGGGTTCCTCCAAATAACCTTTCTCATACAACTTCCTATGATGTCTCAAAACTGTCTTTATACTAGAAGAACCCTGATGGCTTTTTATAAGTTGTATCAGCTAACGGTTTACCCATTCTTTCCCCTTCTATCGAGTCATTTAAGCCTAAGGAAAACTGTTTCTCCCGAGCTTCTAAAAAATTCCTCCTGCGCTTTAATCCAGTCTTGGCTATTTACATCATTTGGGGTAATCAATATACTACCTTTCCATTTCCAGAATCATAGCCCTTAACACTTTTTTTTCATTTTTATTTTCTCTACCTTTTTTTTTTCTTATCTGTTTTAATCAATAAGCTGCAGAGGAATGCCTTCCCGGTATCTCAGACTACATTAAATGATTAAGTACCAACATTTTCCTGGAAGAGGCCCAATTCTACCTCTATATTACTGTACTGATCAACAGTGTCTAACCAATATGGATTTAAATTCCCCCCAAGTAATTGCCCGTGTCCCTTTATCAAGTGCCATCCCTCTCACTCCATAACCTTTATCTTTAGTGTTTGAATTCTACTTTGTTTCTCAAACTCAGATCTATCCTAGACAAGGACATAGATTTGCTCAAAAAAACAAGAAGATACCTTCTCTCCTTCATTTCCTTTCACCAAAAATGAAACCAACTGACTTCTTTACATAATATCCCTAACCAAGGTAATCTTTAACTGTGTCCCATTCGTTAATCATTCTATCCATGGACTTATCAAATACCATATTGATGCCCCCTATCAAAAAAGGGGACTTTTCCTCTATGATGTAAAAATTCCTGAATTTATGAGAAATACACCGACTGTAGTGAGAGTATATGGCCTGACTCCATAGACATTATGGTGAGGATGATGAGGACTACACTTAGTGTCGTGAGAGTATATGGCGTGACTCCATATACAGTATAGGGGGGATGATGAGGAATACACTGATTGTGGTGAGAGTATATAGTGTCACTCCATATACAGTATAGTGGGGATGATGAGGAATACTCCCAGTGTGGTGAGAGTATATGCCGTCACTCCATATACAGTATTGTGGGGATGATGAGGATAAGGGCTCATTCACACGACAGTGTTGTGTTTTTTGTTTTTTTTTCGCATTCGAGCCTCATTGTTTGCGGCTAGGATGCAGACCCATTCACTCTGTGTGCTGTCCGCATCCTTTTGTTTCATTCCGTGGCCTGGCAAAAGTGATAAAGCATGTCCTATTTTTGTCCGTTTTGAGGACAAGAATAGGCATTTCTATAATGGGCCGCCCGTTCCAGTCGTGTGAATGAGGCCTAACTCCTGTTATATACAGTATAAGGCTATATGCACATGGCTGTGTGCACTCCACATAACGGATGGGGACCTAATGGGTCCGCAATTCCGGAGATGCGGAACAGAACACCGGAAGCACTACTTTTTTGCGGTGCTGACAGACCATCGACCCATTCAAGTTGAATGGGTCTGGGCCGCTGCACGGATGTTGCCCGTGCATTGGGGACCGCAAATTGCTGTCCCCAATGCACGGTACGGATGCACGATGGCAGTGTGCATGTACCCTTAGGAAAATGATGAGGGTAGATCTTTATTGATGTTGTCAGGGCTGGCACAGTGTGTTTATTTTTTTTTATTTTTTTTTTCTTGTGTGGAAAAATAAAATAAAATGTGTCCTATGCATTTCTACTTGTAGAATGGTTTTAGGGATAAGTATAGTCCATTTAGCCCATCTTGGGCTTCTATAACTTTTCTGGCCCAGACTGACATTTATAAATTACTACCTGAGTTTCTGGTGGGGGTCAGGGGCGAAGCGTGACCACTGGCTTGAGTTCTCCTGCTCCTGCAGCCAGCGATCCTGCTCGCTCTGAATATACCTCGCTGACCTCTTGCTGGCGAGCGCACGCAGTGAGAAAATTATGCCCGGCTGATAGCGGGAGCCCAAGATGGGATTGTGCAGCCGCAAGGGGCGCACCGCGCAGGCGCCAGACTTCCCAAGGAGTAGAAAATATTTAAATCACAGTCAAGAGGGGACGGGTAAGAGGCGGGCTTTGCTTGATTTGAAGCAAGGAGGCTGCTGCCCACTTGACTTCAAGCTCACAGGAAACAGAGCGCTCATGGAGATTAAAAAAGCGTTTTTCTCAAGTATGGATTATGGAATTTCTGGCTCATACACATGATCAATAACAGACTGGGGGCTGCTGTAAGGTAATGCTGGCAGTTTCATATCACTTTTTGAGGTGACAGGTTCCCTTTTTAAAGCATTGAATATAGCAAACTTTTTGGTTCTATTGTTTAAAGGGGTTCTGTCATCACATATATTTTGCGATAAAACTGTCTCGCCTGAGACATGTGCACTTGACAGTTGAACATCATGGTCTTGGTCCCATCTTATTAGATGCCCGCTTTCTGAGCACCTTGTTGCTCCCAGCACCCCAACTCACTGCCCTTCATGCCACGTCCCCAGCACTCTCTGACAGGGTATTTACACCTGGCCCTGAAGTCTTGCTCCATCCCTGTACAGCGTGTGTGCTGAATGAGCTCCCACGAGACTTCAGCACCAGGCGTGAGTACGTCTTCTCTGTCTGGTCGCGTGAATACATCTTCACTGTCTGGTCCTGTCAGTCAGTGGTGGAGCCGTGGCTTGAAGGGCAATGAGTAGGGCCTCTGGGTGCAACGGCAGCGCCCTTGTTGCTACTAGGGGCTCATTTGCATATTATAAAACATGCATTTTCTCAAGAATGTGGGCCCCTAGGAAGATGGACCAAGACTATGAAGTTCCACTGTCAAGCGCACATGTCTCAGGTGAGGCGGTATTATTGCGACATATAACCCCCTGGACATTCCATGACATAATTTTATCTAACCCATTTAAAAAACAAAACAAAAAAGAAACAGGAGGGTTCCTACCCATGCCATTCTTATCCCATACCTCTACTACAATAAACCATTCTAAATTAGAATCAGTGCTAATCCTGAATGTCATGACTATCCCATCCCCCTTGTGGGAGGACACAGTGCCTGTAACTGCACATACTACATTGTATATATCAGCATCATGGTGTGAATAAGCTTTAGCCACTGCTAGTACCCATCTTGTTTTACAAGCTCTACATTGACCTAGGGCAGTGGTCACCAACCTCTGGCACTCCAGCTGTGGCAAAACCCCCTGCATGCTGGGAGCCGTGGTTTAACCAGAGGTGGAGTGCCAGAGGTTGGTTATCCTTGACCAAGGTATACAGAGACTGATCCATTAATAAATCGGCAGAAAACTAAGTGCACATTTTTTAGAGTGTGGGTCAGTGGGCTGCTTCCCAGTGTTATGAGCTGAATTAATTTATACCCCTTGGTTTACAACTAAGAAAAATTGTATGATGTGAAAATGTGAACCAGCTACTGTTCCAGCTCCCTTGCGGATTGTGTTTCCATTTTCTTGAAGTCCTGAAGTGGAAAGCTGTCTAGTTATGTAGTGACTAGTAGATAGCCCGTCCCAGGACGGTGACTAATAAATGCATCCACTTAAGGGCAGTGGCTTGTTCCCGGACAGCTGCTGCAATCTGTCTGTAAAAATCTCCAAAGTACTAGTTTCACTCTAGCAGAGATTTCTTTCGGTTCGCCCTGAATGCCCACAATGGGGAGCGGTGGAGAACCAGCTGAAAATCATGTGGACAAATACCGCTACGCAGGGGGTTCCTTTTGTAAAGGTTTCACTGTATTTCATTTTACTGTATAGCTAACAGGAAATTTTCTTCTTTTTTTTTATTTTATAGATATTCAAAAACAGGAAAGTCAAAAGCAGCCCCAGAAAAGCATCCAGTTGTATGACACTCCATATGAGCCAGAGTGTAATGGAGTGGAGTCCGATTCTGAAAGCCTTGTCGGCCTGAGACTCCGAGAAAGCAAGTTGCCTCAGGATGACGACCGACCCGCGGACGAGTACGACCAGCCATGGGAATGGAACAAAGCATTGCCAGCCTTAGCAGGTACCTACCTCTGTAGTTTCTAGATGGGACCACGTGTTGTAGAGAGGTCGGCCTGCTGCTCCCACCCTCTTCTGTTGTGTCTGACCTGCGAGTGATCTGTGTAATCCTATATTATGGTGTTAAGGGAAGTTCAAAGTAAATGTTTTCGTTTCTCAAGTTGCTGAGCATATAAACGGCCTTTGACGAAGGCCAGAAGGCCCCTCTGCGTCTGATTTCACCCAGCCTGTTTATGAATGTCACACCATCACCACTTCCCAATCATACATTTAATTAGTCTACCAGACCACCCAGGATCCAGCTAGTTCAGCATCTGTTTCTCTAATCGGAACACGTTCCACCCTGGCATCTGCATGATTAGGTGCTTTCTGATGCCACCCTCACATAATCAATAGATTTATCGCCTGCTCCATTTTCTGCAGTCTGGCTTCTGTGTCCCCCTGCAGCAAATATATCCTATATACTCTGGAACAGGAAGAATGGACGCTGGGGAAAGCCATGTTGATCTCAAATTTTTGGATAGTTTTGCAAATTCTCTAAGTAGGCAAAAACAGTGAACTCTCTGGCAGACCATGGGGCAGATAAGAACCTCGTACAGGGGTAAATATTGTGTATGTTCATACCTACAGCACTCTCATTTTTTGCATAAAAAAAGTGCCATCCATGCAGAGGTTGAGAGCACCTAGGTTTGTCGTCCATGCTAGCTTTCTTCAAACTGCAGTTTGTCTGATGACTGTAGATTTTGTAGGAAATTTGCCAGACATTTTTAGGAAATTCTTTCAATGCTCTTGTGCATAGATAGGTATCTCACTTTGAGTATTTCATATACGGTATCAGCAACCAGTGTGATTTATAGAAATTCCATGAGTTCGTCCATTAAAGGGGTTGTCTCCTCACAGACAGAACACAGCCCCTGGGAAGATCATGTGATTGTGCTGGCAGAAGCGATGACCAGCTAGGGATTTCTCCTGCCGTGGTAGCTGCAAGGGAAATGTAGTGGTCATTTTGCTGATAGACTGTCCATGTAATACAAGGACAGCTTGAGTCGTACAGTGCGGCACTCACTCAAGCACGTAGAGGATTGTTCTGAGCGAGGAAACCCCCTCTATGGTGTCGCCCTGTCTTCATAGGGCATATGGATGGGCAGGGTTGTCATCAGGAACATACAGGTAAACTGTGTGGGGCCCCCCCACCGGCTATTCATATCTATAACATATTTTTTGTGTCAGGCTATTTTGTCATACACATAATTAGGATATTAAAAGGGTTATCCAACTTTTTTGAGACCTCAGAGAATGGCCGGACTTGCGATGGAGATCATGTTCCCGACGCTGGGTTCCTGCTCTACTGCCTGTTCTGCAGTTCCTCTCTGGGGATCAACATACTGTTGACAAAGAGCATGTGACTGCTGCAGCCAATCACTGGCCACCCACGCAAAACGTCAGTGATTGGCTGCAGTGATCATGTGCTCCCTGTCTACAGAATGTTGATGAGAAGAGAGATCGGAGACAACCCCTTTAAGAACAGGTTAAAGAAAAATGCCACATGTTAACTGCCTTTTCAATCACAATAATGGCTAGCTGCCATCATAGACATTTTTCAGTATGGTAAAATGTAAGATGAATATGGTGTTCCCGAAGTGGCTCCAGACTTGATGTCAGTGACCCCAGAATTGTTCCAACTTTTAATGCTCACAGCACACTAGGGACACATTAGCTACACAATGGTGCCCCCCCATATATTCTGTAATGTAATAGTTAATTTATACTCAGAATTACCTGTTAAATTCTCCGTCCACATAGCAATGAAATAATCAAACAAAAATGCCCAAAGCGAAAACTGGAGAATGTGTAGAGAAAACAAGGATTCTGTGGGATAGATCAGATCCTTGGAAAGCTGGGTACTTTTTCTGTCTGATAGTTAAAACCAAGTCACATTGGTTGTAACTGCCAAATACGGACGGGTTGCCGTGTGAAGCTCTGTCTTTTATGTTATTTACTAACATATATATATATATATATCTATATATATATATATATATATCAGGGGGATTTATCTAAACTGGTGCAAAAGAATTAGTTGCCCATAGCAACCATTCAAATTCCAGGTCCTCAATGTTTACTTTGAGACAGCACACCAAATGATCTTCAGAAAATTTATACTTTTTATAGATTTTTTTTTAACATCAGTCGTACATGTTATAGCAAATTTGGTGCCCTTCAATGAGCTGTGTGATACGAATGTCGGGTTTCAACTTTGATTTTTCAGAGTGTCTTTGGAAAATGAAAGGTGGCATTTGATTGGTTGCTTTGGGCAACTAAGACTGTTTTCCTTTGCACCAGTTTAGGGAAATTTCACAGTGAAAAATGAACTAAGCAAAAAGCCCCCATTATACCGCACACCGTGTCCTTCATGACCTGCTCTGCTTTCTACTCTAGTAACAGGAGGTGACATTGGATTGGTCAGTCAGCAGCCCTTCTGATGTCCTTACCCCCTTCTGTAGTCAGAGACTTTTTACCAAGCAGGAATTCTGAACTCTTGGTTGTCACGAGGTTGGATAGTCAGAAGCTGCAAGAAAAGTGCCCAAAAGTGGCTAAAATTGCCTCCTAATCTACACTGTGGCCACCTGAGCCAAATATACAACTAAAGAGCGTTCCGGATCTGGATAGCAAGTATTTCTACTGGAACAACTCACACCTAAGAGTCCGCAGAGCGTTGCAGCCAGATGTATTCCTTCTATGTGTGACTAGGTCCCATTGCACAACCTGCTCTCCAAATTTAGCAACCCTCCACTGAGCTGCAGGAAATCCAGAACTGAAAATTGGAAAAAAGAACTCCAGCGTTTTAGGTCTGTTATATCAAAAGGTAATGTTTCAGCTAAGCAAACCATACGCCGAAACATTGCCTTTTATTATGACCGCCATAAAACAGTGGGGTTTTATAGAATCTCTGGTGCCTTGGACTCTAGATATTTTTTTCACGTTTTGCCCGGTGAGTTTAGACAAGAGATGAGATGCCTCTAAATGCGTTATTTCAGTAATCCTCTCCATCGAGTGTAGACCGCGCACGTAATTGTGTGGTTCCAATCATTTTTGCAGCCCTGACCATGAATTTCTTTTAACCGGTAAGCGTAAATCCTCTGGAACGGAATGGGGGTGATTGACAGCTTGGGAATAATCTAGGCACAGCAATTAGTTGGCAGTCTTTTGGGCAGCATTGTTATACAGGTACCATTCATAATGATGGCAATCTCCTCGCTGTTGGCACTCTGGTTGTTGTACAGCAGTTTATTGGCACGCACGTTGGCATTTAGTTTAATTCCTCCGTGTTTGTATTTGTTTCATAGTGTCTGCTGCTGAGCTGCAGTTACGGGCCACTTCCTTGCCCGCGGCCGCCGGAATTGGAGTGACATGCAAAAGCTTTTATATGATTATATAATAAAAAGCCTGGGGCTGATTTTTCAACTTGCTGCTGTTTGTATGTAAAACACCTGCCATCTCAGGATATGAGAAGGGAAGGGCAGATACGCCTCGGTTTTCTACAGCTGACTTGTCACTTCGCTGTACAAACTTCTGCTTATAAGAAGTGCTGAAAACAGGACATTATACAACCCTGCCGCTGCCCACAAGCTTTATATGAATATGTAGGGCACAAGTCAGTCTGCCGCTCCACAGCCCTTCTTATACAGATAATCATCACCTACAGGAAGTCTTCTTAAGATATACCGCCAAAGGGGAGCAAGATGTCCGAGAAGCAAGACGTCACCCGTTTCTAGCATTTTACTCATGTTTTATTTCTGTATCTGTTACATTTCCACATTCAACCAACTTTTCGAAGGGTAGTTGCACCCTAGGGGGTCATTTATTACCAGATATACGCCATGGCGTATGATGTGGCAGAATCTGCGACTTCTTCCCCGCTCACAACAGGACTAAATTAGGAGGGCGTGGTGGGGGCCCGTCTCATTCATCATTCTCTACACCTGTTTTAGGCGTGGAAAATGATCTAAATATAAGGCCTCATGCACACGACCATTGTTTTGGTCCACATCCGAGCCGCAGTTTTTGCGGCTTGGATGCGGACCCTTTCACTTCAATGGGGCTGCAAAAGATGCGGACAGCACTCTGTGTGCTGTCCGCATCCGTTGCTCCGTTCCGTGGTCCGCAAAAAATATAACCCGTCCTATTCTTGTCCGTTTTGCGGACAAGAATAGACTGTTATATCAATGGCTGTCCATGCCGTTCCGCAAATTGCGGAAATCACACGGACGCCATCCGTATTTTGCGGCTCCGCAATTTGCAGACCGAAAAAACACACAACGGTCATGTGCATGAGGCCTTACATTTGGAATCTGTGGTGGATCCGCTGAAGTTATGTAGAAGCCGATGCCTCTTCAGATCTTCAGCGATCCACCGCCAGCTATAAGCCAGTCTTAATAAACATGCCCATAAGGTTTCTTTTCAAAAATACCACTTTTTTATTTAACTTTTAGCAAAAAATAAATAAAAATTTATTATATAGCTGCCTTGACCAGGTTTTAATAATAATCATCTTTATATAATGGCAACATATTCTGCAGCACTTAAAAAATATAGAGGGTGCATGTGAAGAAAAAGACGTTAAATAGCTAAGAATGAAAGCGCTGCCACCGGAGAGCAATGCAATACTCTCTCTCCTGTCACACTTAATGACATTTGTTGTGCTTGTGATCTTGCATACGTACAGTCCATTTACTGCCCAGTTATGAGCGACATGTGAGAGAACCTTACCAGTTCTTGTGCATGTTCTGATAAATGTCCTTTGGCTACGACTTGTTTGCACAAGTATGTTGGGAAGGATATCGGAACACAATGGGAACTCGTATGCCAATAAATTATGGCAAAAGGCCAGATCTTTTAACAGGATGTCTATAGCTGCTGTACATGTTAAGCAACTGCCAGCTTATAGGGATTCAGCCAGAACGTAAAAAATGCCACATGGTCATAAACCCCCCCAGTAAGTAAAGTGTACAGGAAAGTGGGATGAGCAACTGTTCCACAAGCACACATAAGAAGAAATGAAAGGGGTTATCTGGGAAAAATATAGATGACCTATCCTCTGGATAGGCCATCAGTATCGGATCGGTGGGGGTCCGAATGCCGGGACTCCCATCGATCAGCTGTTAGAAGAGGCCTCTTCCTAGGCCGTGCATCGGTCATGTGGCCTAGGTGCAGCATAGTCCCATTCAAGTAAATGGGGCTGAGCTGCAGTCCCAAGCGCAGCCACTATACAACGTACAGCTCTGTGCTTGCTAAGCTGCCGGGAAATAGCTGATAAGATAGGTCGTCATTATCATTTCCCAGATAACCCCATTAAGATTACTGATCATCTTTACTGCTTAGGGTACAACCACACGTTCAGGTTTTATGATGCAGTTTTGGAAGCTAAAACCAGAAATGCGTTAAAAAATAAAAATATAATGAGAACTTGTATCTGTCCTTTATTCTTTTCTCTCTTTTTTTATGATTCACTCCTGATTTTGGCTTCCAAAACTGAATCGGGAAATCTGACCGTGTGGCCGTACCCTTCGAAAGCAGAGTTAGTCGGTCGAAAGATCCCATAGTCTTAGTATCTGCCAACAGTCTTCTCTGTATACACACTGATGGACACTGATCCATTCTAGGCACAGAAGATCTGTTGTGTTTCAGCAGTTCACTTTATCCATATACGGTAGGGATCGACCGATTATTGGTTTTATCGATATAATCGGCCGATATTCAGGATTTTGAAAGTTATCGGCATCTATTTTGCCGATATTCCGATAACGTATCGGGAACACGGATCGCGCTGCTGACAGCGCTCTCCGTGTTCCCTCAGCAGCACAGGGGAGAAGGAAGCAGTGTCTTCCTCCCCCCTGTGCCGCTGCCACCAATGAGAGGAGAGAGTACAAGAGGGGCAGTGGCCACTGCGCCACCAATGAAGATAACTCTCTCATTAATTCATATACAGGAGGTGGGAACTGATCCCCCGCCCCAACCACAGTATTAAAAAAACATTAGTGGTGCAGTGCCCCCCCCCCCCATCATTAATCATTGGTGGCGCAGTGCGCCCCCCGACCCCAGTATTAAAAACATTGGTGGCGCAGTGCGCCCCCCCCCCAGTGTTAATCATTGGTGGCAGTGGCCACAGGGTCCCCTCTCCCCTCCTCCCCAGTGAGCTCTATCAGGGTGAATAGGACAAGGGTTCTGCCTGAAAGTTCCCAGATTATCGGTATCGGTTCTAAAAAATCAATATCGGTCGATCCCTAATATAAGGGAAATAATTTCTGATCTCTAAGGGTCACACGTTCAGGCTTTTTGATGCAGTATTTGAAGCCAAAATCAGGTGTGGATCGTCAGGAGAGAAATTATTTAGGGCAGATACTTCTCCCCTTTTGCAGTCCAATCCTGGTTTTGGCTTCAGGGTTCTTAGTTCTCTGGTATCTTGTTGGAATGAGGCCACCTATACATGTGCTTTTGGAAATCAAATGAGCTTGCTATGTTATCTTTTCTTCCTCAGAAAATTGCTCTGTATTTTGCCTCCTCCTGATTTTTCTCTCATGAGGGGAAGTTATCATGAAGAATTAAAATGCAGTTAATTTGAGTATTAAGTAGTGCAGGGAGGACGTTGGGATGGCCTCTGCTTGCTTCACTGCATTCAGAAGAGGTAATTGGCTTTTAATAACCTTTCCATGCAGTTGGAAACAGATATAATTAAATCTAATCCTCTCGTACAAGCCTCGCTCAGACTCCACTATCATTCTCTTGATGGGGCTCGTGCACTTATATGTTAAACATCTCCATTGTTTGTGAAAGCTCCAAATGGCACAGTCTCTTATGACCACTTTCAATCCAAGTGTTTTAGGTCATTAGCGATTGTTAGACATTTCACTTATTTTTATGTTAACCCTGTGTGAACAAAGTAAAAAGTGCTCCCATAGTTTCACGATGTAGCACCAAGAAACCAAAATAACCCATTTCCTTGAGCTGTGGTGCTTTATATCTCCACAATATTCGACGTACCTTGACCACTGCCATTCCAGAGATCTCCCGATGTCCTCATTTGGACCGTAGGGAAGTGTTTACATGTATATGGGTATAAATGATCTACTCACGTACGGTAGATGCAAATGTACATGGCATATAGACAAGGACAAGTAAATTAAATGTTTTTTGAGTCCTCATTCTAAGAACAGTGAAAACAAATCCCTCAAAGTCCATTAATGTAGGCCACTGCCTATCAACAAATATCGAAGTAGCATTTGTGTGGGCGTGTGCCCATTGGTCTCCATACGTAAAGTTAAAAGGGTTTTCCGAGATTATCAGTATCTGATCGGTGGGGGTCCGATACCTGGGACCCCCGCCAATCGGCTGTTTTAAGAAGGAAGTGGTGCTCACCAAGCACAGCACTGTACATGGTATAGCGGCTGTGCTTTGTATCATGCTCAGTCTTATTCACTTGAATGGGGCTGAGCTTCTCCTAGGCCACATGATCGATGAATGTGCCGTCACTCTAGGACAGTGATGGCTAACCTTGGCACTCCAGCTGTGGTGAAACTACGACTCCCAGCATGCTCCATTTATTTCTATACAGTTCTGAGAGCAGCCAAGCAAGGGGGGCATCTTGGGAGTTGTAGTTTTACCACAGCTGGAGTGCCAAGGTTAGCCTTCACTGCTCTAGGAAAAGCAGAGAGAAGGCCGCAACACTACTGAGGGCACCACTACCTTCTCAAACAGCTGATTGATGGACTCCTACTGATGACTTATCCAGAGGATAGGTCATCAGTATAAAAATCTCAGAAAACCCTTTTAAGCATCTGTCTTTGGTAAGAAGATAAAGCTGGCTATAGTGTAGTGGTTATAGATGGCCCTTTTCTGTTGACCATTGGCCCTTTTCATGACTTGAACGAGCATTGGTTATGTACTATAGTTGGAAACGTCAACAGAACTGTAACCCATCAATGGAAACCCTTTTTCGAGATCATGTCAGAGATTGATCGCCAAATTGAGGTTTTAACAAATGCCATTTTTGTCCAAGACAGCAGCCTTCACAAGACCACCATGAATGACAAGGTATTCTTGAAAAAGCTTTCTGAAATCCACAATGTATGACCAGCTTAAAGCATACCTCCAGTTTCACAAGAAATATGATTGTAGTGCAGGAATTTTCATAATATCGATTTTTATAAATATTTGGTCAATTTTGCTGTAAGCCCATACCCTGGCCAAGGTCTGTACTGCAGCTGATAATGTCTTGCTTTGCTTCCTAGGCTGCCATTTTCAGTGAGGGAACCATTGCTGTAGGATCCTATGGGGTTGGCTCCTGCACTGAAGACCGTAGCCTCACTGCCAGGACACCATCTAGTTAAGGGGTTATCCCATTATTAATGTAAAAAAAAAATGAAAATCAGACATCATATAGTACATGACAATCTCGAACAAAGCTAGAACCAGCCCTGTACCGCAGATGGATCCAGAGATCTCCCCATTCATTGCTCTGTTAGATTTATATTAAGCTAAAGGGGAGTGTCTTTTCTGCCCGAGCTCAGGGGGGGCGTGTCCCTGTTCTTCCTATCAACTCAGGAGGCAGGTGAAGGATGACACTGAGCATGTGCAGCCATCTCAGTGAGCAGGACGAGGAAATAAGAAAATCAACTGCAGATGGTGCTATACAGATACATTTCAGTGAGTAACTGCAAGTACAAAAGTATTCAGAATATCCAGATGCTTGCTTGAAAACTGTAGAATATTTTTTGGTGGGACAACCCGTTAAGTGCAGCCCGTAGCACAGATCTCAGCCGGGCCCTGCTGTGGGTTAACAGCAAAATATCCTGATAAAGTGATTTATAAAAGCAATTATATTGGGAAGTCCTGGACTATGATCATTTTCCTTGTGAAACTAGAGGTTCTACTCAATCTGGCTCCTAAAATACAAATGATGTCATATGCAGATATAGCATGGTCAAGGCCTACATGTGATACAATGGTATATAGTTACCCTTTAGTGGCTATGGATTTGTACGAAACAAAGCCTAGTTCTAGAAATTAATTAGCTGCGGCCTCACAAAAAGATGGAAAATTCCATTTTCCTCTCATAGGTGGTATTGGTAGGTGCAGAAACTCCAAGGAGATCTGGTAGCACCTGTTACTAAGCAACCACCCTAACATATTTAGGGCTCATTCAGACGGCCGTATGCTGTCCGCAAAAATGCGGATCCGTTTTTTTTGTGGATTAGATGCTGTCCCATTCACTTCTATGGGGCCCTTTTTCCTCCATTGCACGGCTCAGCAAAAAAATTAAACCTGTCCTATACTTGTCAGAGAAAATCAGGACATGGCCCTATTGAAGTCTATGGATCAGCCAAAAAACTGAATGAAATCAGTTTTTTTGCGGACATGCTGAACTGTCCGCCAAAAAACGGATACACATTTTTGCGGACAGCATACGGCCGTCTGAATGAGCCCTGTATGCTGCCTTGCAAACAGTACACACAAACAGTTGCTCATATGTGAGGGGGGGCGTCACGAATTCTACATTTATATCATTTATTCTCAAGACTAAGATTAAGTTATTGTGCAGAAATGCTCAGTATTTGCTTTGAACCATTTACCACATCTTAAGAGCCTTTTTACTGATGTTGCCCAATTAATTCTTCATTGCATAGGGTCATCTTCATCCCTACACAGTAATAACTTTTTTATTTCAATATTTTATTTTATCTCTAGTTCATATTACTGAAATGTTATGTTTTCTCAACGCTTAGCAGAATGTGCGCATTTAGTTTTGCCCTGTGGGGTAAGCTCCATAGGGGTTTGTGTGCAGAAGCTGATAACGGCTAAATATGATCCTAGTCACTTTAAAGCTTTGTGTATGGTTAACGTATACCAGAATTTGTTATTCTGCAGTGAGAAGTGTTAGTTTTATACAACTGCATGCAAACACTGCAGACTACTTCTTCCCATAGATGAGTAATGTCGGAGTGTCCACAGCCTTCTTCTCTGTGCTGTACTTGCACCAGTGTCCATGCCACCATACGTTATTGTGAACCTACCATTACACAAACAACAGAACAAGTGATGAGGGAACAGCTCAAATAAACTTTATTGCATTATAACACAGAACTCCAGGGAGAACTTTACAACACAGGAAAATGGGACACAATCCAGTTTTTCGGAATAAATAGCAAATGATTTAGAACTTAGTTCCTGGATGAAATCAACTTGCTGACTACAAGGTGCAACAAAGCTCTAGATCCTCTTCCTGATGAGTGTTCCTCCGGGGTTTTGACTCGTCCCAAGTAAATGTATCTCAAAGCAATGGATCTTCTTCCAGAGGTGCTGGCCACATAATTGGCTTCCATCTTCAATAAAGTCTTTCTCCACCGTTTTTTTATGAGGATGGTGGCATCAGTTAGCTATGGTGTAGACACGTAGCCAAGCAGATACAGTCATCACGGCTCCCGTGTTATTAACCAGGCTGTGATAGACAATTCTTCTGCTAGTACAAATAACATTACAAAAGGATGACGCTCTACTAGAATCTTACCATATCTCTGATATAGGAAACTTAAAGTCAGCATTATTATGCTGAAGTAAACGTGATGTACCATCACAATGAGTAATACGTATATTTGGTTAAATATATAGCATTGCTGACACAACACTATATGGAATCTGCTCTGATCTAAAAATCATAGGTTTGCTCATATTGCTCATACAGTCTTGGAGAAAGTAATTGTGATCAATGTGTCAGGAATGCTTACCTGGGGGTTGTAGGACCATTGAAATGCAGAAGTTGTAAATGTAGGTGGATCGTCATGAATAATGTTTCTAAACGTTTAATGCTGCCTGGAAAATGTAGTACTTTGGAAACATTTTTTGGAAATTATTCATTAGAGATACTTCCCTTTATGAATAATACAGTTAGGGAGAAATGTTGACTTTAAAAAGTCACAAAATATGGTTTTACGATGTTTTTGGACTTGTGCTTGCAATAATTTGCCAACATTTATAATTTTTACACTACTCACTCCAGTTTTAAAAAGTGGTTGGGAAATTGTCAAGCTGCAATTTTACTCCAGTGAAGGAGTGCCATTGAAACGGGTAACCTCTTGAGACATAATTGTTAGCTGTTCACCCTCTCGGATCAGTCCTGCCGCTATTTCGCTGTGCCGCTGGACCGCCGCTCCGTCCCCATTGACTATAATGGGGACGGGACGGGGCGGAGCTCCGGCGCAGCACGGCAGTGCACGACTGAAGGCCGCCGATCACCGCGAACTGCCGTGCTGCGCCGGAGCTCCGCCCCCATCCCCATTATAGTCAAAGGGGACAGAGCGGCAGCACGGCGAAATAGCGGCAGGACTGATCCGACAGGGTAACCAGCCTGTCGGATCCGTCCTGCCGCTAGTGTGAAAGTAGACTTAAAGATGTACCAAGTTTATAAAATATCACACAATATTTTATAAATTTAGCGCAAATTATGGCAACACAGACTTCTGAATTTACTCATGTAAAGCCTCTCCCTTAGCTCCTCAAAGAAATGGGATGTAAAGTAGAAATATTCTCTCAGCAGTGGTCTATTTAGGTACTGAAGGGCATGAAGAGTAAATGTATTCATTCTAGATATCCCACTTTTCTTAATAATTGTGTAATCACTGTACAAAGCTAGCACTGAGTAATATGCCGGTATGGCTCCCTGGAGGCTGTTGCACATTACGTGGTCTACATTAGTAATGATATACATATTTTTTACAGGAAGAAGCTAGTTTGCCAGATTATTAAATCAGGACAAAAGTAAACACAGACCTCATGAAGTGAATTATAATGAAAGATGCTGATGCTTTTAAAGTCCAGTTTATGAGCTGAAATTATCTTGTAATTTATGTTACAATCCAAGCCATGAAACCGTGTCCTATGTTCTGCTCCCGCCTTCTTTGATTCCAATTATCTCAGTGGCACATTTGGTGGCACCTTTCAGTTATAGTTCAGGCAGTGGAGCATATACTAATTAATGCCCAGTTTTGCCAATCTGGACAGAAGTGTTTGGTGTTTTTCACCTCATCCTTTCCATGACACTTGGGCCAGTTCCTCACTTTCTTGTTGGCTAATATTAAGGTTCCAATGGAGAGGGAAGTCCTGCTACACAGTAGAGAACAGAATGGGGCAACCATAGGTTCATCCCTTCAAGGGCCCCATAGTCACCACATGGTCTGTGTCTATACTATGTATACCTTTTTTGGCTTCAGTTTTCAGTAAGAGTTGGCAGATAGTGAAGAGGAGCTCTGTATACAAAAAAAAAGTATTTTGAGTATTTTGTTTTGTTCCTTTCATCTTCTGTATTAGTGGATGTGCAGTTTTAAGCAAATTGAACTGCTGTATGAGAGAATTAAAGGCCATGACAAAGCCAAATAAAATTCCACAGCATGCTCAGCTGTTTCCATGACTCCCATAGAAGTAAATGGAGAGAGCTGCGCACATGTGCGTCTACTTGTCCATTCCGTCTCCACCTGGATGTGGTGGCTCCCTCACCAGATTGGTCTGGAACTACTGTAATAGACTTGGGCTCAGGTAAAAAAAAGGTGGAACCAGCATCTACCAATACCTGTTTAGTAATACATTTCCACCAAATGTCAAGTTAAAATGTAATTCTGTCAAGCTATTGTCTTCTTGGTAGAGTCAGGACACTTTCACGTTTTGAGGGACTCCTTAGTCTTTTTGTCATTGACCTTTTAATCCTGGACTGCCACTGCTGATTTTTTTTTTTTTTTTTTTTTTTTTAACTCTTTCTGAAAGAGAATCCATGCCAATTGAGACATGATTTAATAAAAAAATAAATAAAGACCAGTCCCAAGTGCTGAGACATAGTGCCTAAAGGTCACCAACCTACTGTTGACTCACTATGTGAAGTGCTCCAAACCTCCTCGTGCATTGACATTAGTAGAAATACTGTGCAGCAGGTGCTTCATGGCATGGGATTCCTTGGCCAAACAGTTGCACGCAAGCCTTTCATTGCCAAGCCTCGAAAGGAGTGGTGTAAAGCAAACTGCCACTGGACTCTGGAGCTGTGCAAATGTGTTATGTGGAATGATGAATCACGCTTCTGGCAGTCTGATAGATGAGTCTGGGTTTGGCGAATGCCAGCAGAACAGTACCTGCCTGACTGCATTGTTCTCCCTGTAAAGTTTGTAGGAGGGATAATGATATGGGGTTATTTTTCAGGGCCTGACCTAGGCCCGTTAGTTCCATTGAAAGGAAATTTTAATCCTTTAGTATAACGAGACATTTTGGACAATTCTATGCTTCCACCTTTGTGGGAACAGTTTGGGGAAGGCCCTTTTCTGTTCCAGTATGAATCTGCCCCAGTGCAGAAAGCAAGGACCATAAAGTCATGGTTGGATGAGTTTGGTGGGACGAACTAGAACAGAGATTGTAAGCCAGGCCCTTTCATCCAGCATCAGTGTCGACTTCAAAAATGTTCTTCTGGACGAATAGGCAAATAAACTCCCACAGACACGCTCCAAAATCCTTCCCAGAAGAGTAGAAGCTGCTTTAGCTGCAAAAGAGTGTCTGACTCCATATTAATGCTTATGGATTTAGAATGGGAAGCCATAAAAGCTCCTTTAATTGTAATGTGTAGGTGCCCACTGCTCAATGCCCAATGCTGTTGTCCATATAGTATATATGTTTATCAAGACATGTTGAACTTTTCCTTATGGGTAATTTTCTAACCAAGCCTCTACTACTCTTCAAGTAAATTACTATTGTTCCAAGCATCTAATGTTATTTCAATAAAATAATGTTTTCTGACCTTCCCTCCAACGAATTTCAGATTGTCCCAAGCTCAGTTTCAGTATTTGGTCATTTATACAGTAAAAGAGTTCTTGGAGTGGTAGAAATAAGCAGATCCCAATGTAAGATGTGAACATATCCTAGTGGACTGATATATAGTCACTAAAACATTATCACTATCAGCACGTGTAAATGAACACTTATTCTAATTGGTGGATTTGTTTACTTTGTCTGGTATCCTTAGGTCTACATTGTTTAGCGGTGCCTCAAGGGCACTATTTAGAGTGCATAAATTGTATACAGTACACACTGATAAAATACTTTTCTAAACTGTGAGTGATTGGTTTGTCAGACTTTATTGCTACACAAAGTTCTGTCTCCGTGAAAGTTCAGACTAATAATTACCCAAGAGCTTTGTTTCCTCTGAACCTTTGAGCCATGGCACGCTGCCACACTGCCATTTCCAGGCTGTAGACATGAAGCTGTTAACCACTGATATAATGCTGATTGTCAGTAATTGGCAAATACAATTTCCCTCTCATACTGGAACATTTCACTTTTAATTTATGCGGCCTCAGAAAACAAGATTCGCCATACATGGGTACTTGTAGACAGGACATTTGTCGGCCGAGGGGTCAAGAATGTCTGTCTATGCCAGGGTCTTTGTAAGTAGACTTTACTAGTTGCTTATAGTCATCCTTTTAATCTTTTACAGCCCAGTTTAATGAAAGTGAAATACGACAGTCATCGCCTTCTCCATCAAGTGACAGGCGGAGACAGCTACGAGCCCCTGGAGGTGGCTTTAAACCTATAAAACATGGCAGTCCTGATCTCTGTGGTATCTTAGGAGAAAGAGTGGACCCGAATCTTGCACTGGAAAAACAATTGTAAGTTCTTCTTTTAAGAAAACGTTTCTTATTTAAAGCATGGAGGTTTGAGTACATTATCCACCACTGAATAAATCTTGAAATTACTAAAAATACCATTCA
The DNA here is from genome assembly GCF_905171765.1 of Bufo bufo. NCBI lineage: Eukaryota > Metazoa > Chordata > Amphibia > Anura > Bufonidae > Bufo > Bufo bufo. Next base: position 411,777,868 of record NC_053390.1, read on the forward strand.
ATAAGGCCTAGTTCACACGATACAATACACGGCCACTGTTCCGTGTGCTTTCCACATCACGGATGCGGACCCATTCACTTCAATGGGTCCGGAATTGCGGAACGGCCGCATGGAACGGGACCCCTCGGAAGCACTACGGAGTGCTTCCGTGGGGTTGCGTCCCGTACTTCCGTTCCGCAAAAAGATAGAACATGTGCTATCTTTTTGCGGAACGGGTGGATTGTGGACCCATTAAAGTAAATGGGTCCGCGATCCGATGCGGCTGACCTACGGCCGGCGATCGTGCATTGCGGGCCGCAGCACGGGCACGGGTCACACACGTTCGTGTGAACTCGGCCTAAGTGTTATAAATCCAGGTAACTCAGTTTTATGCGTAACCACATAAAATCCACATAGACCCAATGCACAAACTGCATATTACTAGCACCGTAAATGTTGCACAAATTCTAGAAATGTAGCCATCCGGATATCACTAATACAGTCGTTGCTGTACCTCTTGAAAATGTAGTAACATATAAATCTATTAGAACCTTTTATTAACCTTCTATGTTTTTTTTTTTTTTTATATAATATTAATGTTATTGCCTTGAATTATATACATTTTCAGTTGGTACCATGGGGCCATTAGCCGGACAGATGCCGAAAACTTGCTGAGGTTGTGTAAAGAATGCAGTTACCTTGTAAGGAACAGTCAGACAAGCAAGCACGACTATTCTCTGTCTCTGAAGTAAGTCATTTCTATTGGATTAAAATAAAATCACTGCAAAAAAGGAGCTCGGACACAAACGAGCAGTGCAAAGCTGCACAGATTTGTAGGAAAAAACTAATGCTCTTAAGGGTTTGGGTTGAGGCATGGCTGCTGCATGTGGCTTTTGGTATTCTGGCATCATGAATTTTTTATTTTATAGCTTTTGCTGCTATGTCCTTTTTATCTTCCAGAAACTAGAAAGCTCTCTGAAGGCAGCACGGTGGCTCAGTGGTTAGCACTGGTGCCTTGCAGCGCTGGGGTTCTAGGTTCAAATCCAACCAAGGACAACATCTGCATGGAGTTTGTGTGATCTCCCCGTGTTTGTGTGGGTTTCCTCCCACACTCCAAAGACATACTTAGATTGTGAGCCCCATTGGACATGCTAATGTCTGTAAAGTGCATAAAATAAATAAGTAATAAATAAAGTGGCCACCGCCACTTCCACTTGGCCAAATCTGTAGAGGGAAGCTTACTTACCTGCTTCCTGGCACTGACTCCCCGCTCCTTCTCCTCCTGGCCTGCAGTGCTCTGCTGGGCTCCCTGGTGGTAAACATCTGGTTTGGCATCTTCTGCGGCAGAGACCAGCTACCCTTACGTCATGATAAATAGTCACATGACACAAGGAGGAGGTGGCATCAAACCTGATGTTTTCAGCGAGGGAGCACAGCAGAGCATCGCAGCACAGCAGAGCATCGCAGGCTAGGAGGAGGAGTAGTCGGGAGCCAGCTCGGGGATGCAGCTAAGTACGGCCAAGACAGGGGGTTTTCCAACCCATTCCTGCACAGCCCCTTTAAGCTTTAATTACAGACGGATCATGTAAAGTTTTTATACACATGGCAATATTATGGATCTGTGTTGTACAGATCTGTTATATGGCACCCATCAATATAAGATCTGTATCTTTTACTATGCCTTCACATTCCATTTCCTAAGGCCCCTTTCACACGAGCGAGTATTCCGCGCGGATGCGATGCGGGAGGTGAACGCATTGCACCCGCACTTAATACCGACCCATTCATTTCTATGGGGCTGTTCACATGAGCTGTGATTTTCACGCATCACTTGTGCGTTGCGTGAAAATCGCAGCATGCTCCTCTTTGTGCGTTTTTCACGTAACGCAGGCCCCATATAAATGAATGGGGTTGCGTGAAAATCGCAAGCATCCGCAAGCAAGTGCGGATGCGGTGCGATTTTCACGCACGGTTGCTAGGAGACGATCGGGATGGAGACCCGATCATTATTATTTTCCCTTATAACATGGTTATAAGGGAAAATAATAGCATTCTGAATACAGAATGCATAGTAAAACATCGCTGGAGGGGATAAAAAAATAATAATTTAACTCTCCTTAGTCCACTTGATCGCGTAGCCGGCATCTCTTCTGTCCTCATCTGATCTCTGTGCAGCAACAGGACCTTTGGTGACATCATTCCAGTCATCACATGATCCATCACCATGGTAAAAGATCATGTGATGGATCATGTGATGTCACCAAAGGTCCTGTTGCTGCACAGAGATCAGATGAGGACAGAAGGAGATGCCGGGCAAAACGCATTACAATGTTTTGCACTCGTGTGAAAAAATCGCGGGTGTTCCCACAACGCACCCGCACATTTTCCCGCAACGCCTGTGTGAAAGGGGCCTAAGGATAACATAAACAAAATAATTGGCATCTACAGTGCAAAAGTATTCACCCCCCCTTGATTTTTTTCGTGTTTTGGTGCCTCACAACCTGGAATTAACATAGATTGTTTGAGGATTTGCATCATTTAATTTACAGAACATGCCCACAACTTTGATGGTGTTGTGTTTTTTTTTTGTTTGTTTTTTTTGTGGTTTTTTTTTATTGTGAAGCAAACAACATATAGGACAAAATAACAGAAAAAAGTCAATGTGCATAACTATTCAGCCCCCTAAAGTCAATACTTTGTAGAGCCACCTTTTGTGGCAATCACAGCTCCAAGTCACTTTGGATAAGTCTCTATGAGCTTGCCACATCTTACCACTGGGATTTTTGCCCATTCCTCCTTGCAAAACTGCTCCAGTTCCTTCAAGTTGGATGGTTTGCGCTTGTGAACAGCAATCTTTAAGTCTGACCACAGATTTTCTATTGGATTGAGATCTGGGCTTAGACTTGGCCATTCCAAACATTTACATATTTCCCCTTAAACCACTCAAGTGTTGCTTTAGCAGAGTGTTTGGGGTCATTGTGCTGCTGGAAGGTGAACCTCCGTCCTAGCCTCAAATCATGCACAGAGTGGTACAGGTTTTGCTCAAGAATTTCCCTGTATTTAGCACCATCTTTCCCTCAACTCTGACCAGTTTCCCAGTCCCGACTGCTGAAAAACATCCCCCCAGCATGATGCTGCAACCACCATGTTTCATTGTGGGGATGATGTTCTTTATGTGATGTGTTGGGTTTGCACCAGACATAGCGTTTTCTTTGATGGCCGAAAAGTAAATTTTTTGTCTCATCAGACCAGAGCACCTTCCTCCATACATTTTGGGAGTCTCCCACATGCTTTTTAGCAAACTCAAAACGTGCCTTTTCTTTTTTAGCTGAAAGTAATGGCTTTCTTTTGGCCACTCTGCCATTAAGCCCAACTCTATGGAGCGTACGCCTTATTGCCGTCCTACGTACAGATACTCCAGTCTCTGCTGTGGAACTCTGCAGCTCCTCCAGGGTTACCTTAGGTCTCTGTGCTGCCTCTCTGATTAATGCCCTCCTTGCCCGGTCTGTGAGTTTTGGTGGGCGGCCGTCTCTTGGCAGGTTTGCTTTTGTGCCATGTTCTTTCCATTTGGTTCTGATAGATTTGATGGTGCTCTTGGCGATCATGAAAGATTTGGATATTTTTTTTATAACCTAACCCTGACTTGTACTTCTCAACAACATTGTCCGTTACTTGTTTGGAGAGTTCCTTGGTCTTTATGGCAGTGTTTGGTTAGTGATGCCTCTTGCTTAGATTTTGCAGCCTCTGGGGCCTTTCAAAAAAGGTGTGTATATGTAATGACAGATCATGTGAGACTTAGATTGTACACAGGTGACATCATTTCACAAAAAATTCTGAAGGTAATTGGTTGCACCAGAGCTTTTTATGGGCTTCCTAACAAAGGGGGTGAATACATATGGACATGCCAATTTTCAGTTTTCTATTTCTAAACAATAGTTTTATTTATATATTTTTCTCATTTCACTTCACCAACTCAGACTATTGTGTTCTGATCCATCACATAAAATTCAGATTAACAAAACATTGAACTTAAGGCTGTAATGTAACAAAATACGAAAAAAGGGCGGGGGGGGAATACTTTTGCAAGGCACTGTACAGCTCCATAATGAGGAACCATAGGAACACTTTGTGCCGCAGTACAGCAAGACTAAATAAGTGGTCATCGAGTGTGTATACTCGGTGGAAAGATTTCCTTTTTATTGAATGAAAAGGAAAGCACAAAGCGCAGGATACATTGTACAAACTAGTTTGAAATCTCTTTTAAGAAAATCAATACATGAGATCGGCGTGGAGGAACACCTTATTACTCATGAGGACTTGCACCACTGAGCTGTTGAGTTATGCCCTGCTGTGTCTGCACCACTTTGGCACGCTATCAGCTGTGTCCATGTGTGCTTACTGGCATGCACCAGTAGCTGAAATAATGTCCGCACTGCTTGTATCTTTCTGAGGCTCAGTAGGGAGAAGGTTTGGTTTATTTGGAGGCAGAGCAGAGGCACTGATCGCTGCAGAAGTTCTCCCGCACTGTGTCAGTTACAGGTACTGTCAGCCTTTGTCATTAGCAGCAGTAAAGAAATGACAGATGCTCTGGATATTCATGTCAGCCTTTATAGGTCACCATTTTAATGTTTTAATTAGTAAAGTCAAATAAAAATGCAGATCCTCTGGCTGTTCCAGTAACTCAATGGAAGTGATGCTGACACCTTGAGTACAACTGAGGCCCAGGTTAATTGCATTGCTCCCTTATGTGCTGTAGTTCACTTTTGCAGAGCAACCTCTTTTTATCTGGGAAAATCCCTTAAATTATCCCCCCACTAAGTAGAGAGAACAATGCTGCCAGTGATCTCCCTGTGGACTTCTTGCATTCAGATTTCAGAATTGTAAGGTACGGTATATAATAGCAATGTGACCTTCATGTTCTGTATGCCTAAACTGAATTTGTGTCATGCCCAATTGCCTGCAGTTGTCAGGTGCCTAGGTCAAAAAAAATTATATATATATATATATATATATATATATATATATATATATAGCCAAGAAATTGGCACAGATTGCCTTTTACAGTAGCTTAACGGGAATGTTATATAGATTGTAATAGTTTTGGAGGCCATCATGTATAAGTTACTATAACTAGACATATAAAGTCAGAAATCGCTCATTAAGCATGATCTGTATCATGTGCAACACTTGTTTTTTGTGTGCTGCCTGCATCCTTATGTTTGTTCTGCAAAGAGCTAGAACTTGTCTGCAAAATGTGGACTGCCGACCCATTGAAGTCAATAAGTCCGCCAAAAATGTGGATACAACATGGACTGCATGTGTATGTAGAGGATCTGCAGTTTGCAGACAACAAAACACATACTGTTATGTGCATGAGGCCTTAGATAAGAAACTTATTTACTAAAGGCCCTTTAACATGTGCCAAGGTTCCAGGCAATTATTGGGGATGGATCGTTCATCACCATACAACTCTGGTCATTGCTGCATGAACTTGAGCTAGCAAGCAAGCAATCATCAGGGGACATTGGTTCCCAATAATTGCCCACACTGTGTAAAACTGCCCTAACCCTCAAATCTTTTACTGATGGTTCACTTGTCCCCATTGCTCCTGATTTACACTGCTGCACTTATAATAGGTCACCCTGACATTAGACTGTGGAGGCTGATCACTGGCCACAATGGTGACTACAAATGTCCACCTATCAGAAGTATAGGAAAAACATACCAGCCTGTATTGTGCTTTTTTTTTTTTTCCCCCATTTATTATATACAGTGCTCGCCACATTTGGAGTTATTGCTATTGCAGTCCTAAGATTACCTCAGCCATTAGCATAAACAGATTATGTACCTGCACAAGCACACTGAGTATTGGTTTCTGAACCCTTGAGATGTTCCAGAAATCCAGGCAACAAAGCACAAAAGAAAACAAAACATCCTCAGCGGGTTATCAGCATTTGTTCCTCTTAACCGTCCCTAGTTGTGATTACAGATCTCACTATGTCTATGTAATGACAAAAAAAAAAAAAAAACAGAATTCATTTTCTGGCAAAAAAAAAGTCACGATGTTACCATGTGTTTGAGACTTTTTAACCACCACTACGACTAAAGATAGTCACAAGTGGCGTTTCTAGGCCGCCCTCGCCACTTTCTGCGAAGGGGGCAAGCTCATTTGTCACCTTTTTTAGTTTTCTGAAATAGTCATAAATTAAGTGCTTTTTCTGGCAGCGTAAAACGCTGAGAAGCTAAACCGTAGCTTCGTTAATGCCTTATTTGAGTGCATGCTCAGTATGTGAGCAGAAACAGTGCTGTGCTTGCGCCGGAGTTGTTCAATACAGATTTCAGCAAAACGGCAGGGTGAACTGAAGAAAGTGACCAAGCATTTTGCTAAGAGGATCGGTCTCCAGTTTGTGGCCCTCAGTAGCTCTCATCCATGGGCTGTATCTCATAGTGTAATTCAGACCTATTGAATTAAAGAAAGATGGGTCGGAATACTATGTACTCAAGTGATAGGATTTCTGGGGAAAAATGCCAACTCTTTTTTTCCATAATCCTGGGCACCCTTTTAATGGTTATGAGCAGCAGCAATGTAGTAAGTCCTGCTACCCTACTATGACAGTTAGTGACCATGATCAATTGAAAAACAGACTAAGAATGTAACTATTAGCCCAAAAAAAATTAAAACAAGGCCAATCATTTTATTGGTTTGTTTTAAGTACCTATTATTAATCATCCTTATTAGCAATTATCGTTTTACGACCATCCAGCATCTCAAGTGGCCATGGAGGCCAGACCTTAGGGTACTTTCACACTAGCGTTTTTCTTTTCCGGCATAGAGTTCCGTCCTAGGGGCTCAATACCGGAAAAGAACTGATCAGGCATATCCCCATACATTATGAATGGAGAGTAATCCGTTCAGGATGTCTTCAGTTCAGTCTTTTTGACTGATCAGGACGGAGATAATACCGCAGCATGCTACGGTTTTATCTCCGGCCCAAAAAAAAAAAACGGAACACTTGCCTGAATGCCGTCATTTTTTTCCATAGTTATGTATTAGTGCCGAATCCGGCATACAAAATACGGGAATGCCGGTGAAAAAAATAAATGCCGGATCCGGTTTTCTAGATGACACCGGAAAGACGGATCCGGCATTTCAATGCATTTGTAAGATGGATCAGGATCCTGATCAGTCTTACAAATGCCATCAGTTGGCATACGTTTTGATGGATCCGGCAGGCAGTTCCGGCGATGGAACTGCTTGCCGGATCACTCTGCCGCAAGTGTGAAAGTACCCTTAGTCCACCAAAAATCTGTTGGCACCCCAGTTTTCTGGACGTTCACATGTTTTGGCCCCCCTGCAGACTACAAGATGTGAACCCAAAATGGTAGTGTAATATTCTGAAACTCTATGGCTAGTATATAAATAAGGTACTACAGCTATAAAGTTGTGGACATAGAGTAATTACCAAGGTTGTACTGAAGGTTCCCTTGAATTTGACCAATGGCAACATCTGCATGGAGTTTGTATGTTCTCTCTGTGTTGCGTGGGTTTCCTCCCACAAGGACATACTGCTAGGGAATTTGGATTGAGAGCCCCAGCGGGGAGGGACTGGTACTGATGTGAGAGAGGACAATCTCTGTACAGGCTGCAGAATATGTTGGTGCTATATAAATGAATACAATCTAGCAGAGCATTAATGTGGATTTGCTGGTATATTAGTTTGGCATTGTGAGTGCACGTTTATAAGCAGCCTTTGCTTTTCCTTCCTGCCTATTTAATTAACCTTAGAACAAATTAGCCTGCTCGTCGTTAATAATTGTTCGAGGTACATCTCCAGCCACATACTGAGTTTGCCGTTTCCAGAAGTCATAAGAGTAAATCATCCTGCTCATAATTAGTGCGGATTGCGCTGCAAATGTGACTAGCGGAGTGCAATAAAAGAAGCACATTCAGGTCGTAATGAGGACATCTGGATGTAAGGCGGCATTCAAAGAAATTATTGGAGAAAATGGGTTAACTCTTCAGTTGCAGGAGGAACGCTCTATTTTGGGGTCTGAAGTATTTACTGAAACACATAATACTATAAAGAAAAATATTCAGTGAAAATGTATTTGCTTATAATATGTTTGAAAAAATTATCAGAAACGCTGCGTTTGTGGTCGGGTCAGCAGCACTGCCGCTGTTAAATTTGGGACTGTTGGCAAGTATGCTAGTGACTGCATTCAGTCAGTGCGAACATGGTTTTCTCTCAAAAATGGCGCCATACCTGTCCACAAGTTGCATGTGGTATTGCCGCTCAGCCCTATTAACTTCAGCAGCATTGAGCTGAATTACCAGAAAAAAGCATCGACCGGTGGGGTGCTGTTCCGAAAGAAAGCAGCCATAGTTTTCTCACCCTGGACAACTCCTTAAAAGTTGGCTATAGACATAAGGTATCTGTCCAAATCACTCAACCAAAGCTGCCTTACACATTTTATGTGTTTAGAATCCCGAGCGCTGCTTTCCACATGTCTGGTAATGTCCTGCCATAAGTAATTGCTTTCTACAGTTTGGTTTGGCCCCTGAAATGCTACCTATGTTAAGAATAATTCCATTATTGCCACGTTATATAGTAAAGTACTTTCCTGAAATGTGTTAACTTATACTGCAGGGAAAATAATCTGATTGAGAAATGTACACCATTTCCATAAAACCTAATTTGTGCCTGCCTATGCAAGTATAATGCCTTTTAAGAGAACAGGTTCTTTTCTGCATAAGCTTCCAGTCAGCACATTACTTTACTTGAATTATTTAAGGAATACTATATTATTATAAGAAGGTCGCTCACAAGAAATCTGTAGGAATTGCTCTGACCCCAAAGATTGGTGGATTTAAGTAGCTTTTAAGACCCTAGGTGCATACTTAGATATTTGCTTATCATGATTCACCTGTTGACCAGTTAAGTTTTGCCATTTTCCTGTGCCAGGCCCACACATTGCATTTTCGAGGCACTTTTCCAAAAGAAAAAAAAAAAGGCAGAATGGATTCTAGGTCGTTAAAAATTTTTTTAAGAACACTACTCCTAAAGCATGTGTGAATTGGAAATGAGATCTTGAATCTGGAAATCCACAGTCGCTTATGGTACCTTTAATCCACCTTTCCAATGGGGCATTTAAACACATATACACCTAGACACCTGTTCTCGTCTCCACCACAGTGTTCCAGGCACCATCAATATGTAGTCCTAATTGGATCAGCACATGTCCAGTTCAGATCTTGGCATCGGAGAAAGCCTGCTGAGAGCCCAACTGCACATGCACCAATTCAACATTTTCCAGCCATTGTGTGGGATTATATAGCAGAAAAGGCGGCTCTCCACTGGTTTTCTGGAAATAGGTGCTCTTGCCCAAGTTGACTCACCCTTGTCAATTGCATAGAATTAGTAATAATAGTAGTAGCGGGCAGGCACTCTAATTATGGGGTCATGAAGATAACTTATATAGGAGAATGTTTTTATTCAAATGAAAATCAGGCAGAACTGATGACAGGCCGAACTGGATGGACAAATGTATTTTTTCAGCCTTATGTACTATGTTACTAATATAGCACTTGAACAATATATCAATAAAATTTATACAATAAAAATCTGGCAATATAATAACAGTAAATAGATTATAGATGGTAGCAGTAAAAATTCGGGCAATATGATAGCAGTAACTGAATAGTAGATGGTGGCAGTGCAATGACTGGCAATAATGGCAACACGTATATAGCTATCTACATGTTGCCATTATTGCCAGTCATTGCACTGCCACCATCTACTATTCAGTTACTGCTATCATATTGCCCGAATTTTTACGGCTACCATCTATAATCTATTTACTGTTATTATATTGCCAGATTTTTATTGTATGAATTTTGATATATTGTTCAAGTGCTATATTGATTTTAATTTGAATACAAACATTCTCCTATATAAGTTCTCTTCATGACCCCATAATTAGAATGCCTGCCCGCTACTACTATTATTACTAATTGTGTGGGATTACAGAGCCAAACAGAAAGACAATTGAGGGTGACAGGCCCTGCCACTGAAGAAGAGGGGTAGTGGCTAAGGAGAAAAGGTGGTGGGGAAGAGGTGCTCTGAGGGCATAGGCCTGCCCATTGGTGCTCCAAGTACTTCATTAGCAAAAAAAAGTTGCAATTAAAGTGCAGATTTCACTACAAAACAGCCACTGACTTCAAACACGGAAGAATTGTTTAACAGGCAGCCTGCCTGGTTTAATAGGGTTGATCATGCTGACAGATGCTCTTTAAACCTTTTTTATGGTATTGTATATAGTTTGCATATTTGAAGTAGGTTCCCTCTACTGCTGAACGTGATGCGTACTTCTCTTGAAATACTATGATTTTGGAAGTGCTAATAACCACTGAGATTATGTCAGTGCACAGAAATAAATACAATATCAAAGGACTACTAGGTCACCAAACATTATTGAACTATTTATGCTGTCAAATGAGGTCTGTATTTTAGTACAAACCATTGCCTGGAGCAGTTTATGGCTTTAATCACTTTAATTTTATAAGCCGTTTGGGAAGTAACATTAAAACGTCAGACAGGCTCCTAGCAGTTTATAGATTTTTAAGTAGATGCATGGCCTCTTAGTACTGGCTCCAATTACAGGGCTCTAATGATGGACCGCTTCCCATGCTGACCAGACACAGTGCTTCATCTACCAAAGGTCATTTTATATAAAAGGTTATTCAAAAACTTTTTGTACAATCCAGAAGCATCATGTGTAGTCAAAATGATATCTGAACGATATCTGACCTTCTTACCCCTTCATTCCCAGTTTTGTAAAATATCTGTGCCTGTAGGTACAGAATAGAGAACCAACGATTTGGGAAGAAACCGGTTTAGGAAAAAGTGGGTTGAGAGTCCCTCTGGGGGTATGGACTGATTAAGTGATCACAATCTGTGTACTTAACTGAGGAATAGTCTGATGCCATATAAACAGATGGAAGAGCATCTGTGGTTAATTTACTTCATCGTGCCCAGTCTTGAGGGCATGGGCAGTTTTGGTTGCCGCACTGCTACTATTACCACCATAGTTTTAACCCATTTCCGCTCTATGAAGTACTATTGAGTGTCAGAGCGCTGGAATGTAATAGTACAATATTGTGGTGGCACAGGCTCCGAAGCTTAGCACATGCGATTACTTGCAGGTGCTGGATGCATTATACAGCAGGCACCCAGCTCTCACTGCCAGGATCAGAGATATCTCCAATCCCAGCAGTTTACCCCTCAAATGTCGGAATGATTTGCAACCACAGCATCTGAGCGGTTAGACAGAGGGGGGGGGAGCTCTCTCTGTCCTCTGATCATGAGTGCAATCACTGGGTGCAGTGTACTTGGCATGGCAGCCATGGGCATTCTGAAAGGCCCCAAGCCTGCCATGTCCTGGCTGTTGCCTCCCGCAGAATGCTTTGGCCTGCCTGTCGGAATGACTGCACTGTAATATGGGACTATTATAGTGCATAGTACTAGTGATCGCAGGTTCAAGTCCCCCCTAAGGGAACTAAAAAAAAATTGTGTAATAAAACGTCAGTAAAGTTTTTTAAAATATCAAAAACCACATTAAAATGTTTTTAAAAAATTCCCTATTTTATCTATTTTTGTATATAGTTATTAAACATGATTCATTTTGCCTTATTCACAACGGCCCAGTCTGTGAAAATATCTAATTATATAAGCCGCACAGTGAGTTCTACCGTGCTTCCCAAAAAGAATTATCAGAAGGTCCCATGTATCTCAAAATGGTATTAGTACAAACAATGGCGCGCCCCACAAAAAATGTGATTAACAAAAAAAATCGCCAAACCTTAAAGTGGTTATACAATGATTATTGTAAAAAATGAAAACCATAGCTCATATAGTACATGGCAGTGTCTTTCTAACAAACCTAGAACCAGCCCTGTACCTCACATGGATCCAGAGATCTCCCCATTCATTGTTTCAGTTGCTCTGCTAGATTTATTTCAGACTGGCAAATTGGGTGGGGTTGTCCTTTCTGGCTGTCACAGCTCAGGGGGCGTGTCCATTCTGCTGCAACTGTCTTACATTGCTCAGGGGGTATGTCCTTTCTGCTGCAACCCTCTCTCTACACACAGGAGGCATGTGCTTTCTTCAACTCTCTCCCTGTAAATGTCACAGCTTCCAACAGTAGATACATGTTGGTGGCAGTTGAAGGATGGGACTGAGCACGTGCGTCCACCTCAGATAATGTTACTGACGTGGATGTAGAAGTAAGGAAAAGAACAAACAGCGGCAATGCTATACAGATATATTTACACACAATTTTTATTTACATGCAATTGCAAAAGTGCTCAGATCCAGGTGCTTTTTTGAAAATGTAGAATACTTTTGATGGGATAACCCCTTAAGTATCAAACTAGACTGCATACTTAAGGGGTTAAAAGGGCTTGTTCATGCCATCCCACCCTAGGTGGTGGTATATTACATTTTATGCCAAGTCCATTAATCTAACCTTAAACGCACTTACTATAAAATAAAAGCCTCACAGCGTACATTACACACACAAAGCCATCACCTCCTAGCAGAACTGTTTTCAGTGACGGATACCAATGACTGCCATAGAGGAACGAGAGCTGGATATACAGGAATTAGCCCCTCTGTTTGATGCATGACACAGGAATTCAGTCTTTTTAAACTTTTCTCTCAACATAATGGAAATGTTCAGGATTATCCATTTCCAGCTGATGCTAAATTGAGAATTCTTAATTTCTTCCAAATTGTTTTGTTTACTTTTGTGCTGTTTGATAAAATAGTCATTTAGAAATGATTAATGAGGGGAATGGAGGGAGCAGTTTCTGCATGCAGTTTACATTTTTACCTAAATAAACACACTGAATATGGCTTGCTTGCTGGTTTTCATTCATTTTATTATGATAAGATTATATATACAGTATATATTTTATTTATATACATTATACAATTCTAGAGCATCTTCTTACAACTCTTTGTTACTCTGCCTAGGGATTTGTGAATAAATTGGCAACTGGATGTTGCATTCCCCTTGTCAAGGAGGTGTCCCTCCACAGACAATGGGACAGTGAGCGTGTGCAATGACACACTCCCTACTGGTAGCACCCAGGTGTCAATTTATTACTGTACAACTCAGATTTATAAGGAAAGATGGTCCAAAATTGTTTTATCAAGGGGAATACAAATATCTACTAAAACAGGCATGTGAAATAAGCTACCAGGTATAAAGGTAAAGAATATGATGGGGCTCTGTTCACTAGTACCCCGATTTATCATGTAAATGGGGGGTCCTGAGTTCCCCGAATGAGTGGAACATGTATTCTGCCATTCCATTCATTCTCTGTGGGACTTCTCGAGATAGCTGAACCATCTACTTGGCTATCTCCATCAGTAGCATAGAGAATGAATGAAGAAGAAGCATGCATGCTTGACCATCGTCCTGTTCTTTCAGGGGACTCCAAACCCCTTTTCTCATGATTGGTGGGGCTCTCAATGGCCTGACCCCCACTTGTCAGATTATTATGCCCTATCCTGTGGATAGGAGAAATAGGTTTACATATTGTCACAACCCCTTTAAGTGACAATAAAATAGTGATTGTTTAGCAAGCAATAGGATACTAAGATAAAGATCATTATAAATACAGGTATTCCAACTTTACATGAAAGAAATACCTTCCAAATCATAGTACACCCTGATTCTCAGTATTTTCAAGCTTATAGCCTTTGTCAGATCCCACATGTATCAACCAGTAGTAGTCATGAAGGTTCTGACAGAGGGTTAGCGTTTAAGGAGAGAAAAGAGAAAAAAAAATCTAAAATGTAAAATCTTCACTTTCTTCCTGAAACCACATCACTCTTGCCTGGGGGCTGGAACTGCCCCATTTCAATTCATCACATGCAGAGAGTACGTTGGGAAGAGACACTGTTTCATCTGAATAGTGGAAAATCCCCCGCACCACTTTCCCTAATTTAGCACCATTTCCTCCCCTCCAGTTATCAAAAATGTACGCTGTCCTTATGGCATACACCCTTGTATCCTAAGGGAATTAAGTAATTAACAGGCCCTTATCTGTAATATTTAAGGATGTTGGCCCATCTGGGACATTGATGGCTTATCGCTGTGTTCCAAAAATGGCAGAACCCTGGCGAGGCTATTTCTGTTGTTGTCATGTGTGCGGTGCACTTTCTATTTACCACTGTGGAGCTTCTAAAAACAACCAAGTGTGCTAGCTCAACTTTTTTTGGAACTCCCATAGAGATAAATGGATGTGCGATGTGGTTATTTTGGAGGCCTGTTCTGGAGGTGAGACATGCCCCTATCTGACATTAATGCCATCAGTGTCTAAATGGGCTAATCCCTATAATGATTGGGTCTGTTCCAGAAGACTAGCACATAGTAGATATGGTGCCAATATTCAAAATGGGGTCAAAAGGAGAGCCTGGCAACTATAGGCCGTAAGTCTAACATCGGTAGTGGGTAAACTGTTTGAAGGTTTTCTAAGAGATGCTATACTGGTTTATTTCAATGATAATAAGCGTATAACACAGTATCAGCACGGGTTCATGAGGGATCGGTCCTGTCAAACTAGGTTTAACACTGACAAATGTAAGGTTATGCACATGGGAAGGAATAATGCAAGTCACCCGTACATACTAAATGGTAAAACACTGGGTAACACTGACATGGAAAAGGATCTAGGAATTTTAGTGAACAGTAAACTTAACTGTAGAAACCAGTGTCAGGCAGCTGCTGCCAAGGCCAATAAGATAATGGGTTGCATCAAAAGGGGCATAGATGCCCGTGATGAGAACATAGTCCTGCCACTTTAGAAATCACTGGTCAGACGACACATGGAGTACTGTGTACAGTTCTGGGCTCCTGTGAACAAGGCAGACATAGCAGAGCTGGAGAGGGTTCAGAGGAGGGCAACTAAAGTAATAACTGGAATGGGGCAACTACAGTACCCTGAAAGATTATCAAAATTAGGGTTATTCACTTTAGAAAAAAGACGACTGAGGGGAGATCTAATTAATATGTATAAATATATCAGGGGTCAGTACAGAGATCTATCCCATCATCTATTTATCCCCAGGACTGTGACGAGGGGACATCCTCTGCGTCTGGAGAAAAGAAGGTTTGTACACAAACATAGAAAAGGATTCTTTACAGTAAGAGCAGTGAGACTATGGAACTCTCTGCCTGAGGAGGTGGTGATGGTGAGTACAATAAAGGAATTCAAGAGGGGCCTGGATGTATTTCTGGAGTGTAATAATATTACAGGCTATAGCTACTAGAGAGGGGCCTGGATGTATTTCTGGAGTGTAATAATATTACAGGTTATAGCTACTAGAGAGGGGTCTGGATGTATTTCTGGAGTGTAATAATATTACAGGTTATAGCTACTAGAGAGGGGCCTGGATGTATTTCTGGAGTGTAATAATATTACAGGTTATAGCTACTAGAGAGGGGTCTGGAGGTATTTCTGGAGTGTAATAATATTACAGGTTATAGCTACTAGAGAGGGGTCTGGATGTATTTCTGGAGTGTAATAATATTACAGGTTATAGCTACTAGAGAGGGGCCTGGATGTATTTCCGGAGTGTAATAATATTACAGGTTATAGCTACTAGAGAGGGGCCTGGATGTATTTCCGGAGTGTAATAATATTACATGCTATAGCTACTAGAGAGGGGTCGTTGATCCAGGGAGTTATTCTGATTGGAGTCGGGAAGGAATTTTCTTTTCATATAGTGAGGGTTTTTGCCTTCCTCTGGATCAGCTTTGCAGGATAATGGGCTGAACTGGATAGGCATGTGTCTTTATTTTTCAGCCTCAGAACTATTACTCTTTACTGTTGGTAATATTGCCTGCTGATCCAGTCTGCTTGAAACAACTTTGTCATACTTGGATACATGGCTGGATATGCTTGGTAATTTGCTGTATAAACACATCTACAGTATGTTGCTATCCCTGGAGAGCATGGGAGTGATTTCCATTCTTCCAGGTCATGAAAGTTCTAGCATTAGCAACACGTCTAGATTTATGAACACCCCGTTGCTATAGCAACATCTGTAGGCTGGTAGAGAGTACTACACTCCGTTTTTACAGCATCTACAATGCAATAACTATACAGTAATCCTTGTGTATTTCATTGAATTTAATAAGATGAAGCAATATTAATATTCCACATAAATTCAGTAAGAAAAGGGTGACCTCATGAAGGCCATTTCCACCAGCAGCAGGGCCTTCTGGCCACTATGATGTCACCATTTGCCTATCTTTACATAAACCAATGCAGACCAAAGAAAGAATACCCGCAGTAACTTGTGAAGTTTGTAGTATTTGTTTTCCTGTATTAGACGTAGCTCATAAGATAAGGTACTGGTACCTTTTTGTTACTTTATCCAAATAGATTTATTACCTTGCACTTTTCTATCACATTCCTGTGTCTGTCTGATATTAAAATGGTGATTTTTTTTATTTTTATATTCTTGCTGGCAGTAACACAGGCAAGTAGCGCGTCTTCTCAGCACCAGCTATTCAAGATTGTGTAACCCATTCACTGCTGCAGAACAGCAGCAGTGAATACGATATTGCCAGTATATTTTAAGTATACTAAAAACGAAAGTAATGTCGTTAATATATAGCATCTACAAGTAAGGTAACACTACCGAATAGAGGGGTTTATACATTTAAGGGAGTATTATTCATACTGCATATTACTACATAGCACTAAGCAGTCAGCGCGTCTGGTCTGCCACCTTTTTCTATCTTGAATTAAACTGAGGGTTTTGGCAAGTTACCCTCTAAAGACCAAGCAGCGACGCACTCTTTTTAGTGCTATACCTCTCTCCAGATTTTTCCACGGCAGCACGGGTTTCATAGAACTCTTTTATATTCTGTCCATAAGATGCGTAAACAATTTGTTTGTTTTTTCTCTTTCTTTCTTTCTCTCTTTTTCTTTCTTTCTTTCCTTCCTTTCTAGGTTGGTCTGAATCACCAGAATACTAAGGGATTCTTTGGAGGGCCCAGAATTTGACATGGTGTTAGGTCCCAAAAGTCAGGAAAAAAAACATTTGGAGTCAGTGGTTTACCACTAGGGTCCATTACTGTTAATGGGTCCTGTGTTCGCAGTAACTACAAAGGTTATGAGGCTATTAAGAGTCCTATATAAGCCCATAAACCCTTTCTTTGTGTTATGATCACATGGATGTAGTTGAGTAGCTATATTGCGATTTAGAAGTTTGTCATAAGCTGTTTTGTAGTGCACTGGTCCCACTGCATGTTGAAAGCATTGTAACTTGAATCCACGGTGGCTCAGTGGTTAGCACTGGTGCCTTGCAGCACTAGGTTCGAATCTGACCAAGGACAACATCTGCATGGAGTTTGTATGTTCTCCCTGCGTGGGTTTCCTCCCACACTCCAAAGACTGATAGGGAACTTAGATTGTGAGCCCCATTGGGGACAGCGAGTGATAATGTCTGTAATATGTTAAATATGTCAACACTATGTAAGTGAGTAAAATAAATCTATCTAACTCTATGCAAAACTAGTAATTGGTTCAAAAACCCCAAAACATCACCCCGAGATGAAAGAAAATGAAGATTTAAGAAAAATAAGCAGATAAGGCTAGTTTCACACATGCGGCACAGCATTCCGGCAGAGAAAAGCCTGCCGGAGTTCTGTGCGTCCAGCATAGCCAGATAGTGCCGCATGAACCGCCAGACCCTATTGGCTATAATGGGAAAACCCGGGGAATCCAGCGTCTTCCTGGCATGTATGCTGGGATTCGGCTGGTCAAATTTTTTTTCATGCAATGGTTTTTGTCTGGCTGGATCCCCTCTAGTTCCATCATCTAGTGCAGTGTTTCCCAACCAGTGTGGCTCCAGCTGTTGCAAAACTACAACTCCCAGCATGTCTGCACAGCCAAAGGCTGTCCGGGCATGCTGGGAGTTGTAGTTTTGCAACAGCTGGAGGCACACTGGTTGGGAAACACTGATCTAGTGTACCGGCCGAGATCCCGCCGCCGCATGCACACTGCATGGAGCGATGCCGCTGCCCACAATGGTCATGCCCGGCGGTGAACTGCGCACTCACATGATCTCGGCCAGCACACTAGATGACGCAAGGGGCTTACATCAGCAAGAAGCTGGGGAGGAGTTATCTGAGAAGAAGGCAGAGCGGCCTGGGCACATGCGAGCCCTCAGTTGCATATGTCAGAACAAAGGTCCCATTTGCCTTGTGTACATTTATGCTACAGCGCTATGTAAGCAGTGTATAAGGTGAAATTGTGGTGACAGACTCCCTTTAAGCTTATCACCTCCATAGTGTGCTTACATATATGAATAGTGAGCCATACCATTTAATGTGATTTTAGATCCCTACCCAACCTTTTTAGTTCTTTTTGACTTCAGGAGCACATTATTTCTTTTTAGATGTAAAGACAGTTTTCCACAGAATTTCTTGGTGGTCAGTTAAGGACATAGGATCCTGTACTTGGAGTGCTAGGCACTAATCCACCATTCTGTGCGTATAGCCAATTTCACACAAACGTATTCAGTCCGTGAAATACCCTCCGTGTGACGTCAGTACTTCTCCGACTGACATGAACTCACAGCAATATAATTTATAATGCTGTACTGAAATGTACTTGCATAATGTTGTCAGTACAGCGGAGGTGGGACAGGATCTTGGCCGTGACACTCACATGGCCAAATATCGCTGTGTAGCAGTGCAGCCATTCATCTGAATGGGGCCGCAGCACAAATCGCAAGTTGCTGCAATTGTAAAAGATCCAGCAATGTTGGATTTTTTTTTTACAGTTCTACAGTCTTTGCCCTTTGAGTCCCACTGGCTGCACTGGTCGTGCAATAGAAGTCATGGCCAAGATCACCATATAGTCCCAGCCTAAGGGTACAGAGCTAGCATGAACACCCAAGCACTAGTGTCTGAAGGCCCCTATGCTACATGTGAAGGCAACAGTATTATTAAAGACACGTGGTAGTGTGTTTTTTGAAACAAGTTTCAGGTTTTGCTTTGGGGCCCAGAAGCTTCAAATTACGCCTCTGGCTCCATAGTAATGATAGCTGCCTCAGGATGATGTTGGTGGCCTTGCTTTGTATAACTGTTATTTTTATAACTTCTACACATTTATTCCTAATAATGTGGCGGTATGAGCCTGATGTTTAGTTAACACATGGTTTTAGTCATACAGACCAGTTGATTTGTGTTTTGAATGTTTGATAGCTCCTGTCTTGTGCTTCCTGGAAGCCTCCATTAGTACAAGTCCACAGAGGGAACCAAGGCTCTGGCATATGATGCGTATGATTCCGTGACATGTCACATCTGGTCAGGGAGCAGACTTTACTCCTGCCCGCGGTCTCTTACTTTGACTTGTACATTAGGGACAGATTTGAGCAGTTGCTGGGGGATTCTGTGCTCTTCCCTTTCTCTGAAACTGACACGCAAAATCCAGATCAGCTACCCATGGATGCAAAAACATAGTTGTTGGCTAATAGAAAGACTAATAAAAATGCTTCAAATATTGGGTTTTGGCTTGGCTGCACCTGTAGACCGCTTTGTGAAGTCTATTATTCCTGGATGGTACAAATATCTGTTGGCTTCCAGTACATCTCACAGCTCAGTTCTGCACGCTGGATCGGGGACTGCTGACAACGGTATATTACGTGACTCGCAGACAGGGCAAAGCAGTTGGAGTGCATTGAATCCATAATGCTCATTAAGCCTTTCCGGTATTGTAGGGGTTAAGCCTGACACAATGGATGGAGCGGAGCTTTGATGCAGGAACTTTGATCTCCAATAAGCTTTAGTTGGGCAGTTGCCAGTACAAGCAATCCTTGTTTCTGTTTTATTCATTTCTTTTCTGCAAATCCTTTGTCAGGGAGATCTTGCTAGAACAGTCCAGGCGTCAGTTTATTCAGTGCAAAATCCTATTCATGAAAATGTGCCTGAAATCTGATATTGAAAGATAAGGTCTGGGTAATGTCATGCAAAATAAAAACATTTGATATCATACTATACACTTAGGGGGCTTCCAGGAATAGAATATTGATGACCTGTCCTCAGGATAGGCCATCAATATCGGATTGGTCGGGGTTCTACTCTCGGCACCACTGCCAATCGGTTACTTGACCCATGTTCAACTCTGTCCCATTCAAGTAAATGGTCCTGGGCTGTAATACCAAGCACAGCCACTATATTCCTGTCCTGCGTATAGGTCATCAATATACCACTCCTGGAAAATGGCTTTAAGTAAAACTGATGAATGAGATTCAACCCTTTCTGTTAGCCAGATTTATGCAAAAAAGCCTTTTGAAGAACCAAGGTACCCATTGAGTTCAGTGGACAGTATGTAATGTAGTGCTTCATATGACCCATTTTGTATTGTATTGGACTTAAAATAGTAGGCAGAGTGAGACCCACCACTAGAGATGAGTGAAGACCGCTTCGGATGTTACATCCAAAGTCGCTCTGTTCATAACTTCGAATTAATACTGTACGGAGGCCCATCTCCATACAGTATTACAATATATGGGCTCCAATGAGTGGAAGTTAGTTATTCGCAAAGTCCCACGTGACTTCATTAAATGCCTAATTGATTTTTAAAGTGGAAAACCACTTTAAAACTTGAAACCGAACTCAGTGCTATAAACATTTCTACATGCTCTTGATCCCCAGACAGGGTGAAAGAAAGCACAGGCATGAAAAACAGATATTTGTGCATAAATGTATGTGTGTGTGTGTGTGTATATTATATATATATATATATATATATATATATATATATATATATATATATATATAATTATATTTATATTGTGGCCTTTGGCATAATCTGTTGGCAAGGTTGAGTGAACTGTACATTTTTGGGTTTTTTGGTGATTGATCTGTAATGTGTGGATTTAGCATTTGCGGGGTTATTGTATTGCTGATAATTTCTCTAGCAATATTTCATTTCTTTAAAGTTCATGCTGCATTTTTTCATTGTTGACATAGGTATGCATTTGAATAACATGGTCAAGATCATGTAAATAGGCTGTTAAGACACGGATCACAGTAAAACCAGTGTCTGTCTTCTCTCCAAAGACCTAATTACGAAGACAGAAGGCTGACCTTTCCAGCTCATACTGCCACTCTTCGCTGTACATGTGACACGTGTGCTGCACTTGTCTTACATAGGAATTTTCGTGAAATGGCTGTATATTCTGCTGATGACAGTGGTTTTGGTATCAGAGAGAATCGGATGTCCTTTACATACTGCCCAGTTTAGAGACTGTAGCCATCAGAGGAACATTTTCGCTGATGCCATAGATTATGAAATAAAGGTTAAAGTACTTGACTGCACTACTGCTCAGGCTGCAGATCCATAGATAAGCTCCAAACATTGTCACCTAGAAACATGTTGAGAATAGAGCAAGCCAAAGCCTGGAGTCGAACCTGCAGAGAAAAAGTATAATGAAACCATTTGTAGCTTTTCCATGTTTTCGACCAAATCCAGAGTTTTGGCTTACAAATACTGATGTAAAATACTGACGAAAATATGCAAGAAACCACGTTTAAAGGGTTTATTTTATGAATAATGTAAAAAATGAAAAGGTGCTGGTTTGAAAACTAGAATATATTTAGTAGGACAACCTCTTTAAGTATGTGCTTGCCTTCTAATTTTTTTCTTCAGTGTAGTCTTATTGCCTGCTTTGTAGCTGGGCTTCATTAGAGCATCAACGTATGCAGCTTAAAGGGGTTGTCAGGGTTCAGGGCTGAACCCAGATATAACCCATCTCCAAAAGAGCCTATGGCAGTGCTATACACCCCCTATCTATGCCGGTTTCGTCATCTGGCTCGCTGCTAGGCAGGAGCCTCTGCCTAGCATAGTGTTGTGAAGCCCGGTTCGTCACCAGCTCACAACAAACAGGGGATCGCACTGCGCAATGCAGCTAGGCAAAGAAAAGCATGGAAATGCTCCAATGCTCCTCTCATACATACTAAGCGAATACAGAAGTGGCGATATCTGGGTTCAACCTTGAACCCGGACAACCCCTTTAACTGCATTGTCTAAATCTAGTCATACACTTCAGATAGCTCTAGGTCAAAGGTACTTTCCGCTGACAGATATTCCTGCCCACACACATACATGTGCACATGTGTTTTTAGAGGGGAGTAAAGACTCTTTTACACAGGGCAGTTATTGGGAAAGAGTGCTCACGTGTAAAGCTGTCACCGATAACTGGATGAACAAACACTTGTACATCAGGTGAAAGCGTCGCTGATGCAGTCATCTAAATCGTCGTGTAGGGAGATGAACAATCCCTCGTCCGGATACAGAGGACATAATTGCTGCATGTTAATGCAACTCTCTCCTCCTGTGAAGCAGCGGGGTCACCGTCTGATCCCATTGTAGTCAATGGGGATCTGACAGTGTGCGGCCATGTCTAGCTATGCCAGATAAGGTAAACGCCAGTAGCCTGCCCCTCTGCCCGGAACAGAGTACTGTAGTTTATGCTGCATATGTGAATGTAGCCTAAGGCAATGCCAAATACTCCTTTTAGGACAATAAAAGGTTGACTAGTTTGGCCAACATTCATCTATTGTGTGTGGCCACCGTGAAGGATTGACACTTATCTGTGGATAGATGAGTATTATTCTTGGGCCACCCCTGTTAATGCAATTAGATGGATGTTGACCGAAACATCACCCTTGTGTTGTCCTGATTCTTATTGTAACAAAGAATAATTGTATGCCACATGCAACTAAAGCACCTGAGAGAAATTGAAGATTGTCTGGTTACTGTCACGCACCCGTGAACCTCCGCAACCGTATCCATTTTGTGGTCTGCAAATCGTGGATACCAACCATTTGCATCCTGCACTTTCCCCTTCTGCGGCTCCCACACTATGTAACAAATGCCTATTCTTGTCAAAATAGACAAGAATAGGACATGTTCTATTTTTTAGGGGGACTATGGAGCGGACATACAGATGTAGACAGCACACGAAGTGCTGTCTACATCTTTTTCCGGGCCCGTTAAAATGAATGGGTCCACATCCTTTCTGCAAAAAATCCAGATCAGATTCGGACTGAAAATATGGTCGTATGAATCGATCCTTAAAGGAATCCCGAAGACCCACTTTAACAGACTCCCTGATGGAGAACTGAGAATCCATTGGCATTTATATGCAAATACATATGGACGGTTGTAAGCCTTGACTCCAGTCAGCACTTAGCAGTGAAGCCACAGACTAAAGCACTGAATTAGCTAGGGATCACAGTCCTATAATCATAACCTGTCCAGAAATAATCCGGAATTACAAGGAAACCAGATATGTGATCTCACATATATTTACTTAGCAATATATACGGTATGTCCAAGGCTTATGGTAGAAAAAAGGGCTAATTCAAATGCCATGACGAGCATGGAGGGTATGTAGCTTTAATCCAGTGTGCTGGGACTGGAAAAGGAAGTCGGGTAGATCATGTCTTGATTTAATTTTCCAGATTATCCAAGTTTAATAAAAGCCTTGTGTTTTTATTGAAAACAGATATGTTCTCTGTTCCTGTCCCCTCCTTGCACTGAACAAACACTTTAAGCAGAAAATGAGCATCCACTTTAAGAGGACAGGTGTGTTCCATCTCATCTCTGTGCTTTTGCCAAATTTGATATGTCACCCAGCTTAGATTGCTAATACCAGCACTGCGATTTTACAAGCAGAACAACCTTTCGCATATTGAATGAATGGGAACTTGATCTCGGTAGATATTTTTTAATAGGTTTCTTCATCCAGCTGAAACGCTTGATGCAATGACAATTTTGGAATGGTCTCTCTGGCTCATGCACGTGACCGTATGGCGTTTTCAGTATTTTGCGGGCTGTTTTTAACGGATCCGTTTTTCCGTGTTTTTTGTTTTAGTAATTTTTTTTCCGGTTCAGTTCCGTTTTTCCGTATGGCATTTACAGTAATTACATAGAAAAAAATTGGGCTGGGCATAACATTTTCAATAGATGGTTCTGCAGGAACGGATACGGAAGACATACGGAGTACATTCCGTATGTATTCCGTTTTTTTTTGCGGACCCATTGACTTGAATGGAGCCACGGAACGTGATTTGCGGGCAATAATAGGACATGTTCCATCTTTCAACGGAACGGAATGCACACGGAGACACTTCAGTTTTTTTGCTGACCCATTGAAATGAATGGTTCAGTATTAGTAACGCATACTGAACTTAAAAAACGGCCAGTATACTGAATGCAAAAAAACATTTGTGTGCATGAGCCCTAAGGACTCATGCACACAACCGTATGCCCTCCGAGACATACGGTCCGTGAGCAGGCCATATGTCCCGGGGCAGCATACATCGTGTGCACGGGATCGCACAGCATCATAGGTTACTATGATGCTGTGCGCATTGGTCCACCCACGGGACTATTGTCCCGCATTCATAATGTCATAGGAGTGCGGGACAATAGTCCCGCGGGCGGCCCGATGCGCACAGCATTATAGTAACCTATGATGCTGTGCGCACAATGTATGCCGCTCCGGGACATATGGCCCGCTCACGGACCGTATGTCTCGGAGGGCATACGGTCGTGTGCATGAGCCATAAGGCCCCTTTCACATGAGCGAGTTGAATCCTGTCCCATTCATTTCAATGAGTCTGTGTACATGAGCGTTTTTTTCACGCATCAGTTCTGCGTTGTGTGAAAATGCAGCATGTTCTATATTCTGCGTTTTTCACGCAGACTTGGCCCCATAGAAGTGAATGGTGCTTCAGTGAAAAACGCATTGCATCCGCAAGCAAGTGTGGATGCAATGCGTTTTTCACTGGTGGTTGCTAAGAGATGTTGTTTGTAAACCTTCAGTTTTTTATCACTAGCTTGAAAAATGCATCAAAACGCATTGCACCCACGCGGAAAAAAAACGGACGCAATCGCAGAAGAAACTGAAGAAATCCGTTCAGGATGTCTTCAGTTCAGACACTGAATGGCGTTTTGGACGGAGGAAATACCGTATTATCTCCGTCCAAAATTCCGGATCAGATGCAGGATCCGGCATTCATTTACATTGAAATGTATTAGTGCCGCATCCTGCATTAAAAATCACCATGGTAAAAGATCATGTGACGTACCATGTGATGATCGGAGTGACGTCATCACAGGTCCTTGAACTATAATTAATGCTCACCACAGGTCCTTCAACAAAGGAGACACAAGGAGATGCCGGGCTACGCGAGCAAGTGGATTAAGGTGAGTTAAATTTTTTTTGATATTTTTTTAACCCCTCCAGTGCTATTTTACTTTGCATTCTGTATTCAGAATGCTATTATTTTCCCTTATAACCATGTTATAAGGGAAAATAATACAATCTACAGAACACCGATCCCAAGCCCGAACTTCTGTGAAGAAGTTCGGGTTTGGGTACCAAACATGCGTGATTTTTCTCACGCGAGTGCAAAACGCATTACAATGTTTTGCACTCGCGCGGAAAAATCGCGGGTGTTCCCACAACGCACCCGCACATTTTTCCGCAACGCCCGTGTGAAAGAGGCCTAAGACTCTGTTCACATCTTCTCTGTGTCATTCATCAACTTCTAGCATCAGGGCATGAGATTGAGCCCATGGACACGTGCAGAGAATAATGGCACAGTGGGTACACTTATCTTCTGGCCAGATAAGTCTGTTGTATATTCATTGTGATTCCTAAATGGGGAAAGTGTCAGGAAATGATCTGTTCTTTAAATCATGTTTTTTATTGTAAACATTAAAGACGGTTTTTATTTTTTATTTTCCATAACACTGTATTTAAGGCTACTTGCGGCAGTGTGATCCGCCGATCTGGATGTGAATGAAAGCATTTGTGAGATGCATCCAGATGCGGATCCGTTTCACAAATGCATTGCAAGAACGGGTACGTCTCTCCGCTTGTCATGCGGACAGACGGATCGGTCTTGTATCTTTTTTCACATTTTTACCGGTCTGCGCAGACTGATCCGGCATTCCGGTATTTTTAATACCGTATCCGGCACTAATACATTTCAATGTAAATGAATGCCGGCATCTGATCCGGAATTTTGGACGGAGATAATACCGGCACTAATACATTCCTATGGGGGTTTTCTCTTTTGCCTGATCAGTCAAAACGGCTGAACTGAAGACATCCTGATGCAAACTGAACTGATTACTCTCCATTCAGAATGAATGGGGATATACATGATCAGTTCTTTTACGGTATTGAGCCCTTTTGATGAAACTCCGTGCCAGAAAAGAAAAAAACGCTAGTGTGGAAGTACCCTAAAAAAAATAATAATAATCCTGCAGTTTTTTTACGCTGTCCACTAAGGGCTCTTTCACACCACATTTTTGGGGGACATTTATCAATAATGGCATAATTTGCACCAAAAGAAAATTTGCAAACTAAAATTACAAATCAGAAGTGGTGATTTCACCTCATATATCAAAAGGCGCACGTCACTTATAAAATGTGACTTTTTTTAAAATATAAACTTGATGATTTATCTGTATTTGCGATATTTTAATGCCAATAGCACTAAAATCTATCTCTGTTTTTTAAACCAAAATGCACCATTGTAGCTAACCCCTGCCAGACCGCACTTGCGACTTTTGAAGCATATTTGCGAAATTTAATGTGGTAAACTGTGACTAGGGATGAGCGAATCAACTTCGGATGAAACATCCGAAGTCGATTCACATAAAACTTTGTTCTAATACTGTGGGGAGCAGGAGCTCCGTACAGTATTAGAATGTATTGGCTCCGATGAGCCGAAGTTATTGCTTCGCTAAGTCTCGCGAGACTTCACGTAATAACTTCATAAACTAATTTGTACTGCTCCCCACAGTATTAGAACGAAGTTTAATGCGAATCGACTTCGGATGTTTCATCCGAAGTCAATTTGCTCATCTCTAATTGTGACCTTTGTCTCGGGACATTTTTGTTATTGTTTTGTTTCGTTTTTTTTGTTGAATGTCACTTTACTGACAGAACCCTGTTGTTTGGCTCATTTATATTAGATAAAAATAAATGCGTCCTGTTTTATTACTTACGATCACTTGTTCCCAGAACGAGTTGGTTTTTCTTTTCATAAATGCGACTTTTTGACAAAAAGTCGCATCTTTCTGCCATAAATGTGACTTTTTTTTTTTTTACACACCACCACCACATAAGCCATTTCTGCTGATAAGAGGATGATAAATGAGGCGTATTATGCGCCAATCAGATAGCTCTGCCCACTGACATTTATAACTCATTTCTGAAGTAATGCATTCTTTATGGTGAAAATTCTGGAGAAAACAGTTAATATATTTGGTGCAAATCAAAACCGTATTCTTTTTGGCAAATTTTACGCCATAATTCTGAAGCAACATGCTTAGTAAATGTCCCTCTGTGTGTTTGTTAAACTGATTAGGCTTTTTTTAAAAAAAAATAAAAAAAAGATTGGTTTAACTGATTTATAGTAAAAAGAAAAAAGTACAAAAGTTTATCAGTTGTGTATACTTTGCATTCCTAGCAGTTTTTATTACTGGCTGGGAAAGCATGGCTGTCTGCTCTCTTCCATGCAGCAAGAAAACTGATGCATTCAGGCAAAAAAAATCTATAGAAAATAATAAGAGGTTCAGTCCTCCACTGACACACGCCTTCTCCAAAAATTCCACCAATCACTGGTCACTTGCCTTGTTAGCAGGTGAAAATGGTAAAATGTTTTTTTTTTTTTTTTATGGATGCAAACTGATGCAAACCCAAAAGTGTAGTGGCGCATGCATATTCGGCATCTGTGCTGCTCCAGGGCAATGGCAGAGGTGCGAGATGTCTGGCCCTGCCAATCAAGGGGGAGCCTCTGATATCTGTTTTAATCTGAATTAATCAATTCATACAAATCAATTTGCTCATCTCTAAATATCATCCTCTACTCATGTCACAATGTCGGGAAGTGCAGGTGGCAATCGGTACCAAGTCTTGGGCCCCAGTAAGGCCAGTTTCAGACTATCGTGTTTACTGCATGAAACACTTTCCATGTTGGAACATGAATTGCTGTAGTGAACTCTGCTCCTTTGACCGAACTGCACGGCATTATAATGATTTAGAATGCTGTGTGTCTCTGCCCAACCTCAACTGTAAAGTACTCACAAAATGCAGTCAGTGCAAATTGTTACAGTGGAGGTCAGGCAGAGAGGCTCGGCATTATAAGGAGCAGAGTTTACTATGGGAATTTACTCTCCCACATGGAGCGTGTTTAAAGCAGCGAATGCGCTCATTGGAAAGTAGCCTTAGGCTGCATTCACTTATTTATGACCTCTGTTTGAGATATATGCAGGGGCGGGTAAAACAGTGGCATTCATCACCCAGAGGGTTTCATTGTACTTATCGTTAAATGGAATTGCGTAGTCTACTGTGCGTTTCCTGTTAAAATGGCACTGACTTATATCGGTCAGACAGAGGCCTAAATGACGTTCCTCTGGCCTACGTCGGGCTACTGTAAACCCATGGACATGTTTAAAGGGACTCTGTCAGCACTTTTGACCATGCTAAACTGTTAACAGAACTAGGTAGGAGCTGGGGAGCAGTATAAGCATACCTTTTGTGGAGTAGTGAGAATATGAAGTTTTATTCTGTCAAACTTGGCTCCACAAAAGGTATGCTTGTCTTGATAGACATAACAAAATTCATTCTCATCCCATATACATTTTAGAATTTCTTAGTCTGTCATAAGGGGTTACATTATGACTCTTGAGAAGTTAGATGACCTTTCGCCGTTTTTTGATTGTTAAATTAAGTACCTTTACAAGTGGCGTACGCTCCGCTGATGCTGCTAGAACTTTTCTTTTTTTCAAACGCCCCTTGGCTGCCCCGCTGTGCCCCCACTCTGTTTTAGCGCCCTGTATGCTAATAGGTAGCATCATTACAGGGAGGCGGAGGCGCCATCGCTTCTCAGGGGGAGTCTCCTTCTCCCTGGGTGTGGTGCGGTCCAATCGCAGCAGACCACGTCATAGCCAGGAAGAAGGTGAGCTATTTTTTCTCCTTGGTACACTGCGATTTGACCATGCAACACCCAGAGAGAAGACGACCCCCCTGAGAAACGCTGGGGTCTCCTTCTCCCTGTACCGATGCTACCTATTAGCATACAGGACGCAAAAACAGAAAGGGGCAGCCAAGGGGCGTTTGAAAAAAAGAAAACTTATTGCAGCCTCAGCAGAGCGTACGCCGCTTGTAAAGGTACTTAGTTTAACAAAAAAAAATAAAAAATGATGAAAGAGAACCTGCCACCAAGAAATGCAGTGTGATCGGCAGGCAGCATGCCATAGGGCAGAAGGAGCTGGGCTATATAATTGTGTATATATGGCTATCAGTCAATGTACAACTGAGCAAAAAGAGAAGAGATTTATATGACTAAATTACACGTTTTACTGCATTTTTCCCATAAAACTATATATCAATCTGCTCTGCACCTCCTGCTGTATAATATGCTGTCTGCACATACAGTGGATATAAAAAGTCTACACACCCCTGTTAAAATTTCAGGTTTCTGTGATGGAAAAAAATGAGACAAAGATAAATCATTTCAGAACTTTTTCTATAAACTGTACAACTCAATTGAAAAACAAACTGAAATCTTTTAGGTAGAGGGAAGAAAAAATATAAAAATAAAATAATATGGTTGCATAAGTGTGCACACCCTTAAACTAATACTTTGTTGAAGCACCTTTTGATTTTATTACAGCACTCAGTCTTTTTGGGGATGAGTCTATCAGCATGGCACATTTTGACTTGGCAAGATTTGCCCACTCTTCTTTTCAAAAACACACCAAATCTGTTAGATTGCGAGGGCATCTCTTGTGCACAACCCTCTTCAGATCCCCCCACAGATTTTCCATCGGATTCAGGTCTGGGCTCTAGCTGGGCCATTCCAAAACTTGAATCTTCTTCTGGTGAAGCCATTCCTTTGTTGATTTGGATGTATGCTTTGGGTCGTTGTCATGCTGAAAGATGAAGTTCCTCTTCATGTTCAGCTTTCTAGCAGAAGCCTGAAGGTTTTTTGCCAATATTGACTGGTATTTGGAACTGTTCAGAATGCCCTTTAGCTTAACTAAGGCCCCAGTTCCAGCTGGAAAAAAAACAGCCCCAAAGCATGATGCTGCCACCACCATGCTTCACTGTGGGTATGGTGTTCTTTTGGTGATGTGCAGTGTTGTTTTTGCGCCAAACATATCTTTTGAAATTTTGGCCAAAAAGTTCAATCTTGGTTTCATCAGACCATAACACCTTCTCCCACATGCTTTTGGGAGACTTCAGATGTGTTTTTGTAAGGCTACTTTCACACTAGCGTTCTGCTGTCCGCTCGTGAGCTCCGTTTGAAGGGGCTCACGAGCGGAGCAGAACGCTTCCGTCCAGCCCTGATGCAGTCTGAATGGATGCGGATCCGCTCAGACTGCATCAGTCTGGCGGCGTTCAGCCTCCGCTCCGCTCGCCTCCGCACGGCCAGGCGGACAGCTGAACGCTGCTTGCAGCGTTCGGGTGTCCGCCTGGCCGTGCGGAGGCGAGCGGATCCGTCCACACTTACAATGTAAGTCAATGGGGACGGATCCGCTTGAAGATGACACAATGTGGCTCAATCTTCAAGCGGATCCGTTCCCCATTGACTTTCAATGTAAAGTCTGAACGGATCCGCTCAGGCTACTTTCATACTTAGAAAATTTTCTAAGTTTTAATGCAGACGGATCCGTTCTGAACGGATGCGAACGTCTGCATTATCGGAGCGGATCCGTCTGATGAAACATCAGACGGATCCGCTCCGAACGCTAGTGTGAAAGTAGCCTAAAATGTAGCCTGGCTTGGATGTTTTTCCTCGTAAGAAAAGGCTTTCGTCTTCCCACTCTACCCCATAACCCAGACATATGAAGAATACGGGAGATTGTTGTCACGTGTACCACACAGCCAGTACTTGCCAGATATTCCTGCAGATCCTTTAATGTTGCTGTATACCTCTTGGTAGCCTCCCAGACCAGTTTTCTTCTCGTCTTTTCATCAATTTTGGAGGGACGTCCAGTTCTTGGTAATGTCACTGTTGTGCCATATTTTCTCCACTTGATGATGACGACTGTCTTTACTGTGTTCCATGGTATATCTAATGCCTTGGAAATTCTTTTGTACCCTTCTCCTGACTGATAGCTTTTAAGGGTCCATTCACACATCCGTGTTTGTTTTACGGATCCGCAAAACACAGACACCGGCAATGTGCATTCCGAATTTTGCGGACCGCACATTGCCGGCACTAATAGAACATGCCTATTCTTGTCCGCGATTGCGGACAAGAATAGGGCATGTTCTAATTTTTTCGGGAACGGAAATGCGGACCCGGAAGTGCGGCCCCATAGAAATGAATGGGTCCGCAATTCCGTTCCGCAAAATACGGAATGGAATTACGTATGTGTGAATGGAGCCTAACAATGAGATCCCTCTGATGCTTTGGAAGCTTTCTGTGGGACATGGCTTTTGCTGTGGGATGCGACTAAGAAAATTTCAGGAAAGACCAACTAGAGCAGCTGAACTTTATTTGGGGTTAATCAGAGGCACTTTAAATGATGGCAGGTGTATGCTGACTCCTATTTAACATGATTTTGAATGTGATTGCTTAATTCTGAGCACAGCTACATCCCCAGTTATTTTTATATTTTTTCTTCCCTGCGCCTAAAAAAAGATTTCAGTTTGTTTTTCAATTGAGTTGTACAGTTTATAGGTCACATTAAAGGTGGAAAAGTTCTGAAATTATTTATCTTTGTCTCATTTTTTTACAGCACAGAAACCTGACATTTTAACAGGGGTGTAGACTTTGTATATCCAGTGTAGCTCCCATTCACTTCAGTACTAGCTGGGCTGCAGTAACCCAGCATGGCTACTACACTTTGTTCCAGCATCAGAGACTCCAGGGAACAGATGATCACCAGGGGTGCTGGGTGTCGGACCCTCACAGATCGGATATTATTGCCCTATCCTGAGGATAAGTCCTCAATATCAGGAGCCTGCAAAGCCCCTTTAAATGTTTTCTAGAGGTTGTCTGAGATTTTGAATTATCTCGTACAATCCCTTTAGGATTGCCTTCTGGCAGACCTCTTAGTTTATTTGTAGATCCTGACTGTATTTCCGCAGATCTTACACTTTGGATTAAATAGTGTTGTATAAAAATATGTATAAGCTGTACACACCTTACAATGTTAGATGAACTAATTCTACATGCTTCTGTAGAACCATCGTATAGAGTGATTCAAAGTTCAGGAATATATATTTCATCTAGTTGGAAGATTCCTATCGGGAGGAACCTATTTCTTCAGTATCTAGCAACTGGGGATTTCCTTATGTTCACTGGTAACTTAACCCTTTGTCAGACAGAAGAGTAGTTATTCATCCTTCATATAACCCACTATACAACACAGTATAATCTCTCATGTCAATTCTGCAAAGAATCCATAGGTATGTTGTAGTATACAGGAACACCTCTGGAGACATGGCTGGCTGCCTGTGTTTTCCCAGGAGAAATGTGTATATCACACTGAATCAGCAGGTTCCACAGTATATTCTCGACCACTGGATGTACTTGCACACCTGAATTTGGCTAAGTTTTTTTTTTTTTTTTTTTTTTTTTTTTTTTTTTTTAATCCTTATAACAAAAAAAGTTAGAAGCAAAAAATAAATATATATCTTGCGTCCTACATTTAATATTTCCCATAGACTCTCCTTTACATCTGGAGGTGACAGCTAAACATGTAACTAAAAAGCAAAAGTGAAGAAAAACGCCACTAAAAACCACGTGAAAGCACCTTAAGGCTCAATTCACACCTGAGCGTTTTACAGCGCGTTCCTACGCGCTGTAAAACGCTCAACAAGGAGAAACCAATGCTTCCCTATGGGAATGGTTCTCACCTGGGCGTTTTACAGCGCGTACGATCGCGCTGTAAAACGCCCGACGCTCACACAAGTACAGGAGCGTTTTTTTGGGCGCTTGTCGCGCGTTCCCGTACATAGACTTTCGGGAACGCGCGACACTGTGTGCACACTTGTCTCTGTATGCGCGCTTGTAAACGTCCGTACAATCGCGCATACAGAGCGCTCCTTTCAGAACGCTCAGGTGTGAATTGAGCCTAACAGAGAGATTCTTACTCTATACCTGTTTGGGTCTTTATATTTTATGTAGAAAAACACATTCGTGAATGCAGTGAGCCATCATCTTTTTTTTATTTTGGTTGAATATTGGATTGAAATGTAAATTGTGTGTTTCTGGTCTTTAGATTCTCTTAAAGGAGAAAAGCCCATGGAATCCCTGACTACCAGGTCTTACCATCCTTTACTCACCGTCACTAAAAGGAAACGTTATTAAAGGGACACTTTCATCATTAAAATACACAATGTGGGAGATTTATCAAACTGGTGTAAAGTAGAAGTGGCTTAGTTGCCCACAGCAACCAATCAGATTCCACCTTATATTTTTGACAGCTCCTTTGGAAAATGAAAGGTGGGATTTGATAGGTTGCTATAGACAACTAAGCCAGTTCTACTTTACACCAGTTTGATCTCCCCCAATATTCATAGGAAACAAGTTTTGTAAGAATATGTTGCTGATTTTGGCAGTACTTATACCATTGAAAATTTACCACATAATATTGTCCTACTGTATCATTTAACACAAATGACAAGACCTCCTGTATGGATAACTAAGCTATTGTCTGTTTACTGCTGCTGTCAGGGGATGATTTATCTACAGGGTAATTCTCCTGATAATACTAGGTGTAGAATAGGAAAACGATTGCGCAGTTTTCTTGATAGGCCTAGATAAAGAAGGCCACAGAAGAGCATTGCAACTATCACGTTGGTGATGCCCTAATTGAGTCACTGCTCTCTCTGGTTGTGGTGGTGGTCTGAAAACCTATGTTTTGTTTGATCTCATGCAAAAGATTAATATTTAGAGGTGGGATAACTACTTGAATCAGCATATGTAACCTGACACAGCCAATAGGACTTTCCAAGAAACCTGCAATGATTTACTATACAATAATGTAATATCTATAGGAAACGCTTTAAATAAATTAAATATAGAAAATTTCTTATCCTTACCTTGTTCAGCAGTTATATTCCTTACCTTACTCCATGGTTAAGATGTAAAGAGGACCTGTTGCCACGAAATGCGCTGCCATCTGCTGGTTGCATGTTAGAGCAGGAGAAGCTGAGTAGATGTATAGTTTTGTGGAGAAAGTTAATACAAGCCGATTACTAATGTATTGTGATTATCCATATTGCCTTTGCTGGCTGGATTCATTTTTCCATCACATTATACACTGCTCGTTTCCATGGTTACGACCACCCTTCCATTCCACCAGCGGTGGCCATGCTTGCACACTATAGGAAAAAGCGCCGGCCTTTCTGGTGGCCAAGACCATGGGAGCTCGTATAGGCTAGTGCTTTTTCCTATAGTGTGCAAGCACAGCCACCACTGCTGGATTTCAGGGTGGCTGTAACTAGAGATGAGCGAATTTCATGTTATGAAATTCGTTCACTCTTCGTTTAGTGGTAAAAGCAGAATTGCGCTATGGATTCCGTTACCACGGACCATAACGCAATTCTATGATTGAATGCCTTTAGAGGCATTCCGTTATTCATTCCGTTACAATAGATGTTTATGGCCTGCATAACGGATCCGTCCCGTTTCAGTTATGCAGGAGAGGAGTCCCCTGGATAACGGAAACGGGACGGATCCGTTTTGCAGCCCATAGACTTCTATAATGACGGAATGAATAACGGAATGCCTCTAAAGGAATATGAAATTCGCTCATCTCTAGTGGTAACCACTGAAACGAGTACTGTATAGTGTTTAATGTGATGGAAAAATGAATCCAGCCAGTAAAGGAAGCAATATGGATAATAACAATACATTAGTAAGTGGCTTGTATTCACTTTCTCTACATGATACATACCCTTTGTCTCTCATTGAGTTTAGTTGTATATGGAGGAGGTATTATCAGTGATTCACCACTATCTTTGTATACACACTTAGAGCCTATGCACACAATGTTTTTTTTTTCCCGTGTCCGCTTCAGGTTTTTTTGTGACACGTATGCGGAACCATTTACTTCAATGGGTCTGCCAAAAAACAAAAATGACTCGGCATGGCTGTTCTGCAAAAAAGATAGAACATGTCCTATTCTTGTCCGCTTTGCGGACAAGGGTAGGCATTGTTACAAATGATCCGCAAAAAAAAAGGATGCAGTATGAATGTCACACGGACGTCATCCGTATTTTTTGTGGACCGCAAAATACATGCGGTCGTTTGCATGAGCCCTTACACAGAGAATCCTATCACTGTTTATAGCCAAATGGGCCATCTTGAGCTCAGAAAGATTCAAATGTTTAAATTACAAGTTTAATTGAATCTTTTCCCACAAAACAACAAACCCGTCTGCTCAGTTCCTTCTACATGCTGCCTGCGTATTGCAGTACATTTCATGGTGACGGGTCCTCTTTAAAGTACAGTCCTAGTACAAAGTGAGAACTTTTCCATCTTGCCATCATGAGGGGAAGAGATTGCCCAGACTATCACATTTACCAAATGATTTGTGCCTCTGACTGCGTGTTGCTTGAATGAGTGTGTGTATGATTAAAGCGCTGGCCTGTGAAATTAAAATCCCTGCTCCAAAGCTAAGGCCAACTAATTGCAACCTTGAGTAAGTGCTGTCAGTGTGATCCGCGAGGACGATGCAAGGTTGTGATGTTTGTATTGTACCTACTACAGTGCACAGATAAGTTCTATCTGTAGGGATCATTCCCATTACGCGCGCTGCGATCCATCTGGCTATTTCTCCCAGAGAAACCAGGAGGAAATGCTTCCTACTTCTCATTTCTGCCAAGAAATATATGGATGGCACAGAGGAACGGTCATTAATTGCGCAGAACACTCGTATTGATTTTAGACCAGTAATATAGCATACGTGGACAAAGGCACTGACAGCACAGCACTTTTATTTTAGTTTGCGCTCGTGGATACAGCCGTGTTACAGATGTGATGTATGAATTTGTAATAGGCCACCTACAGAAATCTATGGAGCCCTCACTGTACCTTTTACATGCCACAGATTTCAGACAGTTTTTTTCCCTGTATATACATGAAGAGATCTTCCATATCTGCCCTTAGTTATGTGTCTTTAACCACTTTTATACAATCTCCTGCCTGTTAAGTTTAGTCATTTAACATCGGGTTAATTTAAATTCATATGCCGGTATCGCGCTTTATCTTTGTCCTTGCGTGGCATGTTGGTACACTAAATTACTGTTTGATTGTAAGTGTATTTTACAGGTGGCAGTGTCCGCGCCTGGCATGTTAGATTGCTGTTTCATTGTGGCAGCTAATTTGACATGAACGTTCCCATGTCTAGCTCATGAATTATTCACTGTGCAATTATAGGAAAAAGTCAGAGGTAGCAGAATACATGCGGCTTTGGGCTGTACGCCCAAACATCTGCAGAAATCTATGATGTATTATTACTCCAGTGATTAGGTAAGTGCGACGTTTTGGGATCGGTCTCTCCATCAAACATGGCACAGTTGGAGATCCTCAATCAGAAATGACCTGTTTGTTAAGGTAATGAGCAGTTTCTGGTGGGCACGGTGCACTGTCTCAGGAAGATCAGCCGTAGACTCCTATTGAGAATACTGCTGCTCTCAGGTGCCATTGTCTGTATATGTCTACACTGTACTACAAATTAAAACTAAAGGGAATCTGTCACCACGATCTTGGACTATTATATGTAGTAATACATGAGTAGTACTGTGCACTCTGCAAACACAAATAATAAAGTAAATACAATGGTGCCAAACTCACTGTAGAATGTGTGCTAATGGTACATTATAAATGTGAGATTCTTGGCAAATACATTTTGTACAAAATTATTTGAGCCTGTCCTCCACCGGCAAGGCTCAGGGCTCACCGTGCATGTGAAACCTGCATTCCCTGAATTTAATGGAGGTAATTTTGGCACCAAAAGAGGTATAATACAGTGTGGGCTCAGCATGCATGTGTGAACCTGTATTCCCTCAATTTAATGAGACCAGTATGACACCAGAGGAGGTAATATTTAGTGTAGGTTCCTGTCCTAAAGAGATCGCCTTGCCAGTGGCGGACAGGCTCAAATAATTTTGTTCAAAATGTATTTGCCAAGAATTTAACATTTATAACGTAGCACTAGTAGATTTTCTGTAGTGAGTATGGCACTATTGTATTTACTTTATTATTTGTTTGCAGAGTGCTGTTGCATTGGTTGTTTTTGCCTTTTGCGCTTTCAGCCATGGCGACATGCACCTGCACACTGGGATTTGCTGTCTAACTGACATTTTTTTTCTTTTCAACGAGTAGTACTGCAGATAAGTGGTCCAGATTACTATTTTTTATTTTTCTACTGTCCCCCTTTTACCTCCGCTGTCAGAGCCCAGAGCTGCACTGAAATATATTGTCAGGACTGCAGTGCATCCGCACATGAGTCCTCTCCATTATATTAGGCTACTTTCACATGTCCACTACAGCCTTCCGGCAGGCTGTTCCGACATAGAATGCCGGGAATCATCCAGAGGGTTTCTATCTGGCCAATTCTCAGCATTTTTACCAAATCTCCGCCAGACCCCATTATAGTTAAGAGGGCCAATGGGAATCCAGAGAACTCCAAACTCTCTGCTGGAACAGCCTGCCGGAATTGGTGCCGCAGATGTGAAGCCTTACCATGGCACACCAGTCTGGACTATGTATTTCTGAGCAGCTTTGAGCACTGGCAGGAGGGGAACAGGAAAATCTGGACTCCTTATCTACACTAGTATTCATGTAGTCCAAGGTCATGGTGACAGATTCCCTTTAAGGGAACGCTCACATTTAACCAATAAGGAGGCACGTGCATGGTAACGTGCCTGTAGTCTAATAGTTATGCCATTGCAATTTTTTATAACCGTGCACACACAATGCAACAAAGGCAAGGTCTCTGCTTTGGAATTGCATTTTGGTGAAGAGCAGCTTCAGCCATCGTGCTTGCTCATGTTAGGTCTAGCAGTCCTCAATGGTAGGGGGTTCTCGTTTCCATGGCAATTCAATCAACATCCTTTCTGTGAGTGAAAATAAGTGCTAGTCCTCCATGCTTTCAGGCGTCTCTATGTGTGTGATATCACCTCCGTGGAGAAATAAATTAGAATTGTAATTTTCATTGTAGTCAGAAGACCTTGGGGTGATGACAGGAAGACTTACGTTGATATTAGAAGACCTAAAACACTTTCCAGCCTTTTGCCAGGAAAAAGGGTCCTCGTTCCCTTCACTCGGGGCAGGCTTGATGAAGCTATGTGAGCCTGTTTAATATTCAGTGCAATCTTGAGCACTGAGGCTTTTAACGTAGGTGAA
The DNA here is from genome assembly GCF_905171765.1 of Bufo bufo. NCBI lineage: Eukaryota > Metazoa > Chordata > Amphibia > Anura > Bufonidae > Bufo > Bufo bufo. The sequence goes on from NC_053390.1 coordinate 411,816,337, forward strand.
TTTTGAATGCAGGGCATGTGATTAGTATTAATTGCCTCCATCTCGCCTCTATTGATTTTAGGGCCTTTGCAAATGCTCTGCTTCATATATAAAAGAAACACAGTCTCTAGCATGGAAAGTAGATTCAGCTGTTCCATTATTAGGTCATACAATCACTCTCTTGACATTAGGAAAACAAGTCCAATTTATTTCAGCGACTATAATTGCCTTGCGCTTTCTTCCACCAAAGCTACACTGCAGAGTGTCTGTGCAGCCATATTGCTCCAAACGGTAACATGTAACTTTTGTGTATTGCACACAAATTCCCACGTGGATTTTTGTGCGGAAAATCTGCAGCCTAATACAATACCAGCTTAGTGGGTGACATGTTCAAAATCTCATGTACACAGCATGGAAATTGAACTGCGTTGCGGATTTTGAATCTGCATCATTCCAATTGTGCAGATTTCTCTCTTTTTTTTTTTTTCAAGGCAAATGGTGATCTGGTGCAAATCCACAGCAAACTCCATAAGTAACACATGCACACTTTGGTGCATTAAAATCCACATAAGCTACACTGCCGTGTTCATGTTTCCTTGTGGAACAACTTACCTTTGACCCTCTTCCCAAAGTGTGCTACTTATTGAGGCCATTAGAAAGCAACTCCATTTTGCATTCTAGCTTGAACTCTACTGGCTTTTGGTTGTGTTCTAGTCTGCCATTTATATACTGCTTGCTTACGGTTTGCCTGTGTAGTGCAGGCTGTTGGCTTTGTTAAAGGGGTTTTCCGAGAATTCCATATCAATGACCTATTCTCAGCATAGGTCATCAATAGCTTATCTGTGGGGGTCTGACTCCCTGCACTCCCTCCGACCAGCTTCTTTAAGGTGGCCTCACTGCTCAGGTGTGTGCTGCAGGATCTTCCTTAGCCAGTGATGTCACATGGTCACATGAATGGAACAAAGCTGTAGTACCAAGTCCAGCCGCTATGCAATGTACAGCACTGTGCCTGGTATGCTGTGAAGAGCCCACTTCAAACAGCTGATCAATGGTCGCGCCAGACCACCACCAATCAGGTATTGATGGCCTGTCCTGAAGATGGATTAATATTAAATTCCCAGAAAACTTCTTTAAAGCCTGTTCTACAGTGTAGCCACAGTTAAAGGGTTTATCCAGCCAGGAGAAAATATTTTAGCTTAGGCCGGGTTCACATCCCCATTTAGTTTTCTGTTCTTCTACATCAGAAGAACAGAAATATATATATTTTTAAACTGATCCATTATTTTGAGCTTCACTTATGATCAGTTTGTGTCACTTCTGTTGGAGATCAGTTATTTTTGATGGGAGAAAAATTCCTGGAAAAAGTACCTTTTTTCCCCATCAAAAATAAGTGATCTCTGATGGAAGTGAGACAAACGGATCATAACCGACGCTCAAATTAACGGATGTTTTTTGTTTTTTTCCTCCTTCTGACAGATCAGAAGAATGGAAAGCTAAACAGTGATTTTGAACCCGGCCTTGCAATGTCCTAAAATAACTCATCCCCTATTGCTCCAGCTTTGTCACTTCTGGATCCCCCTATCGTTCTCCGCTTCCTGAAACGATTTTACTATAGACCATAGATATTATTGAGATGTGTACCTTGCCCATTGTACTATACCATCTCCATACTGTTGTCTTCATTAGACATCCTTTAGGAAGAAATTTCATAGATGAAATTGTGAATTCTATACCTAACTTGCAAAGGATTTCTCATACTGTTAAGTTCAGTGTATTAAAACCTATATGTAAAGACAGATTATTGCCTTAAACCTCTTGTAACTCTAATCTTTCGAGGGGAAAAATGTTTGTCTCAATTATCTGCCATATCCCGCTGTCAGTCAGTGCGGGCTCTGTTTAATGAACAGTCATTCTAGCAGTATTTATTTCATAATTATGTATGTGAAGATGTCATGCCTAGCAGAATGGAATAATTCCTCTAAAGAAATGAAATTTACATCATCCAGGAGATCTGTAATTATGGTGTCTAGTTGTAGAGTCCCAAGAAAGGCGGCAGATAAATGTCATTTTGTCAAATGTCTTGGCTTCCCTTAGCCAGTCTATAAATGTGCAATTTAACAGTGTTCTTAGGCTACGTTCACACTGCCGTTTTAGCTTTTTGTTTCTGAGATCCGTTCAGGGCTCTCACAAACGGTCCAAAACGGATCAGTTTTTCCCTAATGCATTCTGAATAGATAAGGATCCGCTCAGGATGCATCAGTTTGCCTCCGTTCAGTCTCCATTCCGCTCTGGAGGCCGACACCAAAACGCTGCCTGCAGTGTTCTGGTGTCCGTCTGACGAAACTGAGCCAAACGGATCCGTCCTGACACACAATGTAAGTCAATGGGGACGGATCCGTTTTCTATGGCACAATAGAAAACGGATCCGTCCCCCATTGACTTTCAATGGTGTTCAAGACTCATCCATCTTGGCTATGTTACAGATAATACAACCTGATCCGTTCTGAACAGATGCACGCGGTTGTATTATCTGAACGGATCCGTCCACGATGGATCCGCACAAAACGCGAGTGTGAAAGTAGCCTAACTGTTAGACCACTGACTCCGGCATTCTAGAGATTTTAGCGCCAGCATTGTACCTTTACACAACCTTTATTGTATGCCCATGCAGTTTGCCATTTATATGGGGTGCTGTTCCTGGGTATCACAATTAGGCCTCTTGCACACAAACTTTTTTTTTTTTTTTTTTTAAGTTTACGTTCCGTTTTTTTGCATACTGTATACCGAACCATTCATTTCAATGGATCTGCAAAAAAAAAGGAAGTTACTCCGTATGCCTTCCGTTTCTGTATTTCCGTTCCGTTCAAAGGTAGAACATGTCCTATTATTGTCCACATAACAGACAAGGATAGTACTGTTCTATTAGGGGCCAGCTGTTCCATTCTGCAAAAAAACGGAATGCACACGGACGTCATCTGTATTTTTTGCGGATCCGTTTTTTGCCCACCGCAAAGTACTGAAAAAGCCATACGGTCATGTGCAAGAGGCCTTGGGGTCCATTCACACATCCGCAAAATGGGTCCACTTCCGTTCCGCAAAACAGGTGCTGACCCAGTCATTTTCAATGGGGCTGAAACGTGCTGTCCACATCTGCATTTGTGGATCCGCACTTCCGTTCCGCAAAAAAATAGAACTTGTCCTATTCTTGCGGACAAGAAAAGGCACTTTCTATGAGAGTGCCGGCGATGTGCGGTCCGCAAAATGCGGAATGCACATTGCCGATGTCTGTGTTTTGTGGATCCACAAAACATACGGACGTGTGAATGGACCCTTAAACTGAATAGATATTAATATTTAAATACTTTTATGTATGTAGACCTGACAAATGGAAGAAGGAAACAATTATGAGATCCAAACAATTGTCAGAAAGCTCCTTTCCACCTTCTAATGCAATGACTTAAAGGTCCGGCTCAGCAAAGCATGCATGTAAATGGGAGATTTGGCTGTCCATTGATGTCCATAACCAGCTTTAGGCTGTCGGATAACTCATTTGCTTAGTATATAGCTGGATTATCCCTGTAATGACAGTAAAGGAGGAGAAAGCCAACTTGGTATCAGTTTATCTATGGCAGTCCCCATCTCAGACTGTGGTATTAATCAGATTTTTCTAAAAAAAAATACCATCTCTTCAGTATCTGGTTCTGTCTTCACGCCTAAACTACATGGCTGACCTACGTTACGTCCTACACTCCGTATTATATGCTGTTTTCTTCTATGCAAGTACATACTTTTCACTTTGTTGTGCAGTGAAGAAGGTGAAGGATCCTTTTAATATTTAAGTTATTAGTCCTCTCCTATATAAGCACCGTTAATTGCAACCTTTGCCATGGACAGCTCAGTGGACCATTAAAATGCCATCACTGGTGCCATTTAAAGAAACTCGTCTCACTTGTTAATGACTATACACCATGATTAAAGCTAAATGAGAAGGCTCCCTAAATAGCACAATAATTATACATGTCAGATACAGGTTCTTTTCATTAGTACTCCAGAGTAAATAAAGACGTCTGGGAAAGCCAAGATAAAATACCCAGAGGAACCTATTTGAAGACCAGTATAGAGGCTTGTAAGTGTATGGATATTCTGGTAGTACAGTACATCTCTATTTTCTCATCTTTTTATGTTTTTAGTGATCTGCTGGCACATTATCTTGTTTGCACTCAGTGGCAGGGATGCACACATTTCCATAATAGCTAGTTGTTGCTGCCAGCAGAATATTTTCCACAAATTAGGTCTATTCCGCCAATTGGATGCAGTGACTAACGTTTCTGTCGAGCCGTGACATATGATGCATCACCACACTTCTCATCAAGCTGTAAAGAGATTTTTTATTTTTTCCCACATTTGTTAATTCCTTTGTACTTACACTTTAGTCTGTGGCTGAGAACCATGTACAATATGACAGCTCTTTGTTACGAGACCAAATTACTAATATCTTTAAGATCCGCTAAATATTCAGCAGTGAATGTCTGAATTCAGGAGAGTGTTGGAATCAAAATATCAGTAACGTTTTGCTGCCTGAGGTTTTTCATGATAACATTAGATGTCCGGAGGTCTCCAGATGTTGATCTGCAGTCATTCTTTACAGTAGAGTCAGTTTACTTTCCGGAATATATACTGTTCAATAGCTAAACCCAGTGGCCATGGATACAACATGGTTCCCCACATGGGGAGAGCAAATAGTGGCCAATGGGATAGAGAAAGGCGCTCATAGGGTGAGTAAGTTCAGCAAATCAAATTTCTACTGAAAGAAATGGTTTGCTCACCTATTGCGGTTGCATCAATTGGACGCAACTGCAATGAAGGTCACGTATGGAGGAGTAACGGTTGGTACAGCCTAGATTCGTCCGATCGCCTTGGGCAGGGGCCACCCTGCCACTCGGGTAACGGTATGAAAAAAACGCTAAACTTTACGTAAAGGGGACTCTAGCACCCCGAAACGCGTTGTCTCACGAATAAATGGAATACTGCTGAAACCGAAACATTGCCTACGACCGGTTGTTTTGTGCGCCCTCTGTGGTCCATACGCTCTACGTAAAGTTTAGTGTTTTTTTCTTCATACCACATGGGGAGAGACAGAACCAGGACTATATACTGTTTCCTCTGCCAAGGCGATTAGAGTATTACCAAAATGTCAGGTGCTCATCTGTGCAGTAGCAGTGCCACTCATATTGGGGGTTGCCATCCTGGATCATTGGCAGTTTTTAGGCAACAGCCTTCAGCTATGGGAAGTGAATATTTTTGTAAAATAGGGAAGACCACTATAGATGTCCATGTGAAAACGGTGGGCTGAAGTTTGTAACTTGTCATTTAAACTCACCCGTTCATAATATACTTTGACACATAGCATATACATATTACACAATGTCTAATAACTCCACCGGGCTCAAGGCAAGCCAGTATGAAGATCCCTGTTAGATCCCTGTAGCATCTTATTCCCCTCTCCTAGCTATCTAATGTGTATGGCCAGTCTTAGGGTGAATTCACACATGGTAGATTTACTGTAGAAATATCTGTAACCGACAGCCAGTGCAATTTGTCTCGGCAGCAAGGACATGGATTTCTGTAAGCCCTGACAATCATTGAAAATTCTGCAACAAATCTGCCATATCTGAAACTGTATAGAAGCAGCACAATGTTCCTTTCTGCTGTGCATATGCTATTTAGTGTTAATAATAAAGCTAAGATTTTCAGGCTGAATTAACTGGCCCCTACAGAATACCACTACAAGACTGGGGTATGAATCCTTACAATTCATGGACTAGCCTTTAAAGGGGTGGTCTCACTTCAGCAAATGGCATTTATCATGTAGGAGGAAGTTAATACAAGGCACTTACTAATGTATTGTGATTGTCCATATTGCCTCCTTTTACTGGCTGGATTCATTTTTCCATCACATTATACACTGCTTGTTTCCATGGTTACAATCACCCTGCAATCCATCTTCGGTGGCCGTGCTTGCACACTATAGGAAAGAGCGCTAGCCTTTGTGAGCTCCCATAGTCCTGGCCACTAGAGTAACCAGTGCTTTTTTCTATAGTGTGGCTGCACAGCCACCGATGCTGGATTGCATGGTGGTCATAACCATGGAAACAAGCAGTGTATAATGTGATGGAAAAATGAATCCAGCCAGCAAAGGAAGCAATATGGATAATAACAATACATTAGTAAGTGGCTTGTATTCACTTTCTCTACATGATAAATGAATACATGATTACTGAAGCGAGACAACCCCTTTAATGTTCATGTATCTGACTTTGTAGGTTCACAGATGGCACCATTGCTTAGTGTGTGGTAATTGAGGTGTTGCCATTCGAGTCATTGCTGGATGCATTCTACATCTTGTGTCTGCTATTTTAGATAACATTGTCTGTGCACGGGAGGCTTCTATCCCAGTTCTGTGTCATCGCGTGCTGTAATTACAGTCATTGTTTCCTGATTCGGATACTGCTTTCTTACAATAGGCATGCATATTTGTGAGGATAATAGGAAATTCAATAACCAAGCAACAAATCTAGGATACAGGAGTGACACTCTGCATGTAACTGCACCTAATAAATAACCGTCCACTCTGCTATGATTCTGGATTGCAGCCGTTTCAGCAGCCTTCGTCTTCAGTGCTCTATAAATCGTCCTGTTTTTTACTGCCAGTATTTGATAGTTTTTGTGGCATTCTTTTATGCCTGCTATGGTTTAGTGTTAATTCCGATACCCCATAAACATTGTGTGGGGCATGGGTTACATCGGAGAGTCTGGTCATTGCTTATGTGCGTCCTTCTTGCTGAAAAATAGATCTGTATGTCACCGAAGATTTTTTTTTTTTTTTAGATTCTATAAGTACAATCATCTGTTCCCAGTAAATAGTCGCTTCATCCTGAGCGAGAAAAGTGTCAGTCCCCATGATCGCTATTTTCTCAAATATCTCCAATTTACACACATGAGAATAAGTATATTTTTATGAGATATAGGCTTCAAATGTCCTTAGTTTAACTGAAGCCATATTACACATCCTGACAGTATTCAGATCCAAGCATCTTTAGGCCTCATGCACACGACAGTTGTTTTTATCGGTCCGCAAAATGGGTTTCGTTGTTCCGTAATCCGTTTCCGTTTTTGTTTCCGTGTGTCTTCCTTTATTTTTGGAGGACCACCAGACATAGAGGAATGTAAAAAAAGTCTAAGACAGGTTTGCCATGCAAATGATAGGAAAAAAACGGACGCGGATGACAATCTTGTGTGCCTCCGCATATTTTTGGCGGTCCCATTGACTTGAATGGGTCCGCAAACCGTTTTCCGCTAAAATAATAGGACAGGTTATATTTTTTTGACGGACTGGAATCACGGACGCGCATGGCAACGGTGCATTAGCAGAGTTTTCAACAGACCCATTGAAAATCAATAGGTCCGCAGAAAATCACGAAAAATGGACACTGAATAAAACAACGGTCGTGTGCATGAGGCCTTACTAGGACCCGCTTCTCAATCTTGTTAAAGGTGTTCTTGAGTGAGGGCACTCTTTTAAAAAAAATTAAAAAATATATATATAATATATAAAAATCCAAAAAGCAGGCAGTACTCCAAAGTAAAGGTGAAAAAATATGCAAGACTTTATTCACCCATAGCTTGAGAAAGGCTTATACTGAGCTGAAACGTTGCCTTGTCACATGGGTGAATAAAGTCTTGCATATTTTTTCACCTTTACCTTGGAGTGCTGCCTGCTTTTTGGATTTTTCATATTGGGTAAGCTGTAGCCCGTTTGGGCTGTGCACCCACTTTTTTCCTTTTTTTTGTTTTACTTTTCCGGTGCTGCCATCTTTTCATTGTGTGTGTGTGTGTGTGTGTGTATATGTATATATATATATATATATATATGTGTGTGTGTGTGTAATTAATTAATATATATATATATATAATATTACACGCACATACATAGTCAGGTCCATAAATATTGGGACATCGATACAATTCTAACATTTTTGGCTCTATACACCACCACAATGGATTTGAAATGAAACGAACAAGATGTGCTTTAACTGCAGACCGTCAGCTTTAATTTGAGGGTATTTACATCCAAATCAGGTGAACGGTGCAGGAATTACAGCAGTTTGCATATGTGCCTCCCACTTGTTAAGGGACCAAAAGTAATGGGACGATTGGCTTCTCAGCTGTTCCATGGCCAGGTGTGTGTTATTACTTCATTATCCAAATTACATTGAGCAGATACAAGGTCCAGAGTTCATTTCAAGTGTGCTATTTGCATTTGGAATCTGCTGTCAACTCTCAAGATGAGATCCAAAGAGCTGTCACTATCAGTGAAGCAAGCCAACATTAGGCTGAAAAAACAAAACAACCCCATCAGAAAGATAGCAAAAACATTAGGTGTGGCCAAAACAACTGTTTCGAAAATTCTTAAAAAGAAGCAACACACCGGTGAGCTCAGCAACACCAAAAGACCACAGAAAACAACTGTGGTGGATGACCGAAAAAATTATTTCCCTGGTGAAGAAAACACCCTTCACAACAGTTGGCCAGATCAAGAACACTCTCCAGGAGGTAGGTGTATGTGTGTCAAAGTCAACAATCAAGAGAAGACTTCACCAGAGTGAATACAGAGGGTTCACCACAAGATGTAAACCATTGCTGAGCCTCAAAAACAGGAAGGCCAGATTAGAGTTTGCCAAACGACATCTAAAAAAGCCTTCACAGTTCTGGAACAACATCCAATGGACAGATGAGACAAAGATCAACTTGTACCAGAGTGATGGGAAGAGAAGAGTATGGAGAAGGAAAGGTACTGCTCATGATCCTAAGCATACCACCTCATCAGTGAAGCATGGTGGTGGTAGTGTCATGGCGTGGGCATGTATGGCTGCCAATGCAACTGGTTCTCTTTTTATTTATTGATGATGTGACTGCTGACAAAAGCAGCAGGATGAATTCTGAAGTGTTTCGGGCAATATTATCTGCTCCTATTCAGCCAAATGCTTCAGAACTCATTGGACGGCGCTTCACAGTGCAGATGGACAATGACCCAAAGCATACTGCAAAAGCAACCAAAGAGTTTTTTAAGGGAAAGAAGTGGAATGTTATGCAATGGCCAAGTCAATCAGCTGACCTGAATCCGATTGAGCATGCATTTCACTTGCTGAAGACAAAACTGAAGGGAAAATGCCCCAAGAACAAGCAGGAACTGAAGACAGTTGCAGTAGAGGCCTGGCAGAGCATCACCAGGGATGAAACCCAGCGTCTGGTGATGTCTATGCGTTCCAGACTTCAGGCTGTAATTGACTGCAAAGGATTTGCAACCAAGTATTGAAAAGTTTAAAGTTTGATTTATGATTATTATTCTGTCCCATTACTTTTGGTCCCTTAACAAGTGGGAGGCACATATGCAACCTGTTGTAATTTCTACACCATTCACCTGATTTGGATTTAAATAACCTCAAATGAAAGCTGACAGTCTGCAGTTAAAGCACATCTTCTTTGTTTAATTTCACTGGCCCTCTGCTTCCAGCACCAACCAAGCTAGCTTCCTTCTCCATGTCTACAAGAATATCACTGCTGGCACCTAATCAATGGTGTCAACCTTGAAATAGGCAACAGGGTTGGACTGGGAAGTTAAAGTGGCCCTGGAAAAAAATAAGTGGCTCCATGTTGTAGGAGATGTCCAGATTGACAGAAGGCAGAGCAATACAAGTAAGTGGGTCAGCAATACCATAGCTCAAAATACTGTGCCATTAGAACCGTATACCACAGTGCAGAACAATATATTGCCCCAAAAGGTGCCCCTATCTGGTGCCTATCAATAGCAACCATTTTCTGTCATCCTCCTCCAGTTGTTTCTGATTAGAATATGGTGCAGGCTTAGGAGGTGAGATGCAGGCCACAGCAGTTGAATTCAGGAGGGCATGTGGGGTCGCTGGCTGGGTACATGTTTACCGGATTCTCACAGCATTAAAGGGGTTGTCTCATCTTAGATAATGGGGGCATATCGCTAGTACTTGCCCCCATTGTCTGATAGGTGCGGGTCCCACCTTTATCGAGAACAGAGCCCTGAAAGTGGTGAAGGATGCACTGTGCATGCACAGCCACTCTCCATTCATTTCTATGGGGCTGCCGAAAATAGCCGAGCTGTGGCTGGTCATTTGCAGTGCGTACTCACTTTTATGGGGAGAGCGCTTGGTGGTGGCCGGACTGGAGTCCTCCAGCCACTACTTTGCTGGGCTCCGTTCTCGATACAGGTGCAAGTCTCAGCGGTGGGACCCTCACCTATAAGACAATGGGGGCATATCACTAGGATCTGAGATGAGACAACCACTTTAATTACTGCTGAGAGCTCATTATGTACCCGGCCAGTGCAGAGAGGAAGGCATGGGTGACCCCCCTGGGCATCAGCCCACTGGGAAATTTCCCTGGAAGGTCTCTGGCCAATCCACCCCTTGTAGCAGGAAGCATTCTCTCTTTACCCCACTCCCTTCAGTGTGGCCAAAAGGAATTGTACATTTTTGGTGCAAAAATGAAACCACAAAAAGAAATGTCTGACATACCTAGACTGCATGAAATATAGCCTTTATCATTGTGGGCACAATTGAGGAATTTATCATGGAGGTAAAATTTGAAGTCCTTTTTTGAAGCCAGAATTCTGGAGTGAAGACATGGTAAATCAGGGAAATGTTCACTTTTATGGCTTGTAAATGTTAGAATCCTATGACACTATTGATAAAGTGTGTGTACCTGAAATACCTGAGCTCTGTCATCCTGAACTATGCAAAAGATGTTCAGTTTTTGAAAGAAGTTCATCTAAGGCTGGTTTCACATTGTCATTTAAAATCTTCCTGTCCTCTGTCGAAACAGCCTGCCGAAATTTATTATAACCGTCATAGCTGAAAAGGGCCGGAGCACCGCCAGGCCCTATTGACAATAATGGGACCTAGCAGGGATCCGGCCTAGTGCTGGGATTCGTTTGGACAAAAAAAGAAAAACTTTTTTGCAGCTTTTTTTTTTATTTGTCTGATGACAATGAACTCCGGCAGGCTGTTCCTTGTCATGCATGTATTTGCATGTATATTAATCTTATTGAGTATGTGGATTTAAAGATGTTTCCTCTGTTCTATTTACAGGAGCAGCCAAGGATTTATGCACATGAAACTGTCAAAAGCCAAAGAAAAATATATATTGGGTCAGAACAGTCCTCCTTTTGACAGCGTCCCTGAAGTCATCCATTTCTACACCACCAGGAAACTTCCTATAAAAGGAGCTGAACATTTATCACTCCTCTACCCTGTAGCCGTGCGGACCCTTTAGAGTGCAGACGGCCAGAACCACCCCCTTCCTGTGGACAGGGGACTGTGAAGAAGCGCAAGTACAGCACATCTGCACTACAAATCAGCAGGGTACTGCAGAGGGACAATTTAAGCACTGACATTGTGAATCGTCAATTACAGGCACTCACAATATGTACGATGTTGCACTACGGCTTTCATAAAGGACACTGCTTTTGTTTTGAGAAGGGCCAGGGGGAAACTGCAAAACGTTTAGTAGGTTTTCAGTGGTGTAAAACACCTGTTCTTTTGCTAAATATTTGATGCAATGCTCATCTGGGGGTAGAAGTGCAAGTCAAAAAAAAACATACGGAAAGTTGAAATATAAACTAGTATATATGCTCAGAAAGATAGGGGAGTCTATTGCTTCCCTCCTTCATAGCATGAAACTGGTTCTTTTAGGCTATAGTGCCTGTTATAGAAGTCAAAATTGGGAGAGTTTTCCTTCATTTGTTTGCCTTGTACTCTTTATACCTCATGGCAGTGATGCTATGGGTTTCTTGAACATAACATGTCAACAATGGTCAACTATTTCTATTAAACTACAAAAGCTAATCTGAAATTAAACGTTCTATTTCCAACCATATCGGTCAATTCTCAACCAACTGTGGGAAAAAAAGACGTGTTGATGGTACAAAGATCTTAGATGCCTCAAATCGTAACTGTAGACCTCCACTAATCCGATGACTCAAATTCCTTAACACTGACGGCCTCTTCAAATAGGGAATGCAGATTTTCATATGAAAGGATGCCCTGTGGAGGTTTCGGTGCCATCACCTTACAACCAAGTTTCAGAATCCAAAAATCTCATTTTCTGTGGTACCTAGAGCCTTGCATGGAGGCCCTGGCCTGCTCTGACATTATATCTAGTAATACTTGTCTGTTGGAGCAATAATCTGTTTTTCACTTGTGACATCTAATAGTAGGATCCATCATTGAGCTAAGTCACATTTTGGTTAATTATTTATGAATAGGGTATGTAAATAAGGAAAAAATAGCAGTTTAATATATAATTATATTTTTGACCCCATTTTTTGGTACAGAGAGAGCGTTGTTGTGCACCTTTTTACAGTCAGAGGCCTTAAAAGGCAGTGTTAGCGTTAACCATGTTTAGTGTTTGTACAGTGTGACTGTCCTTTAGCGAGGAAGCATTACTCAAATGTTCTAGGTTTAAAGACAAAATCAGGGTATTGTTATTTTTGACTGTTAGCTTGTGAAGCCTGTTTCCCTCCTATCTAGTTTAAAAAAAAAAAACTCTACAGTATTAGGGTTCCAACCTTCTCTTTAATAAAAATTGATCTTCAGCATGTGGAAGTGAAAATTTGTCTGTTCAACTGTTGTCATCAGTTTGTTGAATTTCTTTGTGCAATACAGTATATGCTTTCTAAGCTATGTTTTTGTGTCTCTGACTTTTACTGGTGATTGTGAAGAATGATAAAGCTTCTAAGATCATCACCAGGAGATGGCTTTTAATTGATATCTGAAGCTCAATGGTTTATTCATGTTTTAATGCAAAAGCTATTCACTTATGCCTCTGGATTTGCACCTCATTACCCCTGAATTCTAATGCAAATTGGGTTCCGATTTGCAAGGAACTTTGTCTAAGAGGTCAGCCCTGAAAAAATATACAAGTGTCCTGATGTGAATGAGAGAAAATGAGAAATCCCTTTGCGGGGAAGCAGGCCTGTCTGACATCTGACATTTAATTACTAGCCTCTCCAGCAAGACACCCAAATTATACCACTTCAGTGATTTCTATAGACATAACTGACAGGGACCATACAGCATCGCCGACTTTAAGCCATCAAGAAAGGCAATCTCAAACCTTGAACAAAAGCAACATTTATTTATAAAGGCTATGGAGAATCCTTGATGTGCTATGTCAGAACTATGACACTCCAAATCCTAATATATGGAGGGAAGTGGAGTTGGGATGGGGGTGTCTTAAGTAAATGAATTGCATTCGTTTGATTTTTGATTTTTTTTGTAAAGAACGAGCAGGCACAACCACCCTCCATATCATACTTTTGATAAATTACGAACCATGCATTATAAAGTATTAGGCCTCTTTCACACTTGCGTTGTTGGGATCCGGCATGCACTTCCGTTGCCGGAGGTGCCTGCCGGATCCGGAAAAACGCAAGTGTACTGAAAGCATTTGAAGACGGAACCGTCTTCCAAATGCTTTCAGTGTTACTATGGCACCCAGGACGCTATTAAAGTCCTGGTTGCCATAGTAGGAGCGGGGAGCGGGGGAGCGGTATACTTACAGTCCGTGCGGCTCCCCGGGCGCTCCAGAATGACGTCAGAGCGCCCCATGCGCATGGATGACGTGATCACATGGATCACGTGATCCATGCGCTTGGGGCGCCCTGACGTCACTCTGGAGCGCCCGGGGAGCCGCACGGACGGTAAGTACACTGCTCCCCCGCTCCCCACTACACTTACCATGGCTGTCAGGACTTTAGCGTCCCGGCAGCCATGGTAACCACTCTGAAAAAGCTAAATGTCGGCTCCGGCAATGCGCCGAAACGACGTTTAGCTTAAGGCCGGATCCGGATCAATGACTTCCAATGGGCATTAATTCCGGATCCGGCCTTGCGGCAAGTGTTCCGGATTTTTGGCCGGAGCAAAAAGCGCAGCATGCTGCGGTATTTTCTCCGGCCAACAAACGTTCCGTACCGGAACTGAAGACATCCTGATGCATCCTGAACGGATTACTCTCCATTCAGAATGCATTAGGATAATCCTGATCAGGATTCTTCCGGCATAGAGCCCCGACGACGGAACTCTATGCCGGAAGACAAGAACGCAGGTGTGAAAGAGCCCTTAGCATGCTCGATATACAGAAATTCCCCAATCTGTTTGCAAAACCGGGCTTTCACAACAAATTAAATTTGTATGGAAAAATGATAAAACATTACTATATGTTTCGATGTTACGTAGTGATTTTTATACACTGTGCTTGGAGCATATGATATCCTACTGTATGAGTTTGTAAGCTTTGATATAAGTCTCTCACACAGGCAAATAACAGCATAAAGTGCGTGAAATATCTGGGTTACAAAACAATAATAGTAGAAAAATGTCAAACTAAACTTTCTAGGTTTCATGTCAGTCTAAGTTATGAGCTACAAAGTTAACCGAATTAACTAACAAATCTCAACCTTTTAAAAAAAAAACATTGGGAGAATTTCTAAAGTAATTTGAGACTGTTTTACGGTGCATGGCACACAACACATTTGCAACATTTCTGTCCAATTTTGAACAGTCGTAAGAAAAGTGAGCATAGCCAACAAATTTATGACTGATCTATGATTACTAAAGGCAGAAAATAGTACACATGTTAACACAAATTTACGCCTTCTCATTTTCTTTCCGTATGACAGGCCAAGATGCACCGAATAAAACTAATTGTAGTAATGCACACCATCATTTTAACTACTACTACTATGTCACTATTGGCATTACATACCATATGCATCTCTAGGGCAGGGATCAGCAACCTTTTGGCCCTCGAGGTGTTCTGAAACTACAACTCCCAGAGTGCTCCATCCACTTCTATGATAGTTAGAAGAATAGCCGAGCATGTTTGCATGCTGAGAGTTGTAGTGTCACAGCAGCTGGCGTGCCGAAGGTTGCTGATCCCTGCTCTAGGGCTACATGTCAGGGACTATTTTCTGTGTAAGAGAGGAAGGGGCTAACCATTTCATTGCATGATTAGCTACTACTCACCCATAGAAGGGGAATAATTTCCTTTTAGAGAAGCATATGTGAGTAAAATAAAATAGTTCTAGATTTGTGGGATAACCTCTTTAAATAATGGCATGCTGACTGCTTGCAGCTACTTGCTGCATACTGTTACACATTGAACTCAATAATACAACAGTATACAGCTGACAGCTGTTTCTCTCCTATGTTTATTTCATTGGAGAAAATGGAACAGCCTCAGACACAAACATGCCAATCCCTCTTTTTGCTTATATTTGCTACAGTCAGGAGGGCCCTATATACATATAACTGGCTAACACCTCTCCCCCATCATGTTCGGACTTTTATTTCTCCATTTCTGCCATCTTTAGTCTACACCTAACATTTTCTTTTTCAAGGTAATTGTGATGTCAATAGAGGCACTATACATACAGTTGCATAAAAAAAGTATGTGAACCCTTTGGAATTATATGGATTTCTGCAGAAATTGGTCATAAAATGTAATCTGATCTTCATCTAAGTCACAACAATAGACAATCACAGTCTGCTTAAACTAATAAAACACAAATAATTAAATGTTACCATGTTTTTATTGAACACATCATGTAAACATTCACAGTGCAGGTGGAAAAAGTATGTGAACCCCTAGACTAATGACATCTCCAAGAGTTAATTGGAGTGAGGTGTCGGCCAACTGGAGTCCAATCAATGAGATGAGATTGGAGGTGTTGGTTACAGCTGCCCTGCCCTTTAAAAAACACACACCAGTTCTGGGTTTGCTTTTCACAAGAAGCATTGCCTGATGTGAATGATGCCTTGCACAAAAGAGCTCTCTGAAGACCTACGATTAAGAATTGTTGACTTGCATAAAGCTAGAAAGGGTTATAAAAGTATCTCCAAAAGCCTTGCTGTTCATCAGTCCACGGTAAGACAAATTGTCTATAAATGGAGAAAGTTCAGGACTGCTGCTACTCTCTCTAGGAGTGTCCGTCCTGTAAAGATAACTGCAAGAGCACAGCGCAGACTGCTCAATGAGGTGAAGAAGAATCCTAGAGTGTCAACTAAAGACTTACAAAAGTCTCTGGCATATGCTAACATCCCTGTTAGCGAATCTACGATACGTAAAACACTAAACAAGAATGGATTTCACAGATACCACAGAGGAAGCCACTGCTGTCCAAAAAAAACCATTGCTGCACGTTTACAGTTTGCACAAGAGCACCTGGATGTTCCACAGCAGTACTGGCAAAATATTCTGTGGACAGATGAAACCAAAGTTGAGTTGTTTGGAAGAAACACACAACACTATGTGTGGAGAAAAAGAGGCACAGCACACCAACATCAAAACATCATCCCAACTGTGAAGTATGGCGGTGGGGGCATCATGGTTTGGGGCTGCTTTGCTGCGTCAGGGCCTGGACGGATTGTTATCATCGAATGAAAAATGAATTCCCAAGTTTATCAAGACATTTTGCAGGAGAACTTAAGGCCATCTGTCCACCAGCTGAAGCTCAACAGAAGATGGAAGTTGCAACAGGACAACGACCCAAAGCATAGAAGTAAATCAACAACAGAATGGCTTAAACAGAAGAAAATACGCCTTCTGGAGTGGCCCAGTCAGAGTCCTGACCTCAACCCGAATGAGATGCTGTGGCGTGACCTCAAGAAAGCGATTCACACCAGACATTCCAAGAATATTGCTGAACTGAAACAGTTCTGTAAAGAGGAATGGTCAAGAATTACTCCTGACCGTTGTGCACGTCTGATCTGCAACTACAGGAAATGTTTGGTTGAAGTTATTGCTGCCAAAGGAGGTTCAACCAGTTATTAAATCCAAGGGGTCACATACTTTTTCCACCTGCACTGTGAATGTTTACATGGTGTGTTCAATAAAAACATGGTAACATTTAATTCTTTGTGTGTTATTAGTTTAAGCAGACTGTGATTGTCTATTGTTGTGACATAGATGAAGATCAGATCACATTTTGTGACCAATTTGTGCAGAAATCCATATCATTCCAAAGGGTTCACATACTTTTTCTTGCAACTGTATATGATCTTGGTGGATTTTCCACAGCTGAGGTTCGTGGTGTCATTCACATACAGAAATATTTAATTGTTAAGCAGGTTGCAACTTCAAGTCTGGAGCTTCACGTAGGCAGGGGTGCACCACCAATGAGGCCAGGTGAGGCGATCACCTCAAGCAGCACCAGGTAGGGGCAAGAGGGGTGCAGCAGAAGGGCCATCGGCAATGAGCGCTTTCATTGTGGCAAAGGGATTCGGTTAAGAAATTGGCAAGGGGGGGGGGCATTTCAGTTTTCGCCTCAGGCAGCAGAAAGGCTAGGTGCACCCCTGCACGTAGGGTGTCTTCATATGTGGCAGATTTTGTTGCAGAAAATTTCCTGCAACTGGAAATCTGTTCATTTTTATGGGGATGTTTTGGCAGGAAGCACATGGATTTCTACAAACCTCATTCAGGTGAAGAACTGAATTTCAGTTGCAGAAAATTTTCTCCAAGAAAATTTGGCATATGTGAGGTTACTTTTTGTATTGCTTTTCATTGATTTTTAACTTTATCGAGTGACACCTGCAGTGTACAAGATTGAAAACAAGTGAACTTTTTTTTTTGGTGTCCGCCTCCAGAGCGGAATGGTGACTGAACAGAGGCAAACTGATGCATTCTGAGCGGATCCTTTTCCATTCAAAATGCATTAGGGCAAAACTGATCTGTTTTGGACCGCTTGTGAGAGCCCTGAACGGATCTCAGAAACGGAAAGTCAAAACGCCAGTGTGAAAGTAACCTAAGGCCTCTTTCACATGTAAATGAATCACGGACGGTCTCAATGGACAGCACATGTAAAACTATGAACCAGACACAGATGCCATTCATGGTTTTTACGGATCGTTAGTAGGAGATGCTCTGAAACAAGTATTCAGCCTATCGGGTTCTGTGGAAGGCAAAGAACAGACACATCAACCAAACATGGGTCCTTCATGGACATCTTCACAGTTGTACCACTGGCCCTCTTGTTACGGGTGTCATCACAGACATGATTGTGTGCAAAAGGCCTAAGAGGATAGAATCAGCGCTGTAAAAATGTGCATCACGCCAAAGATTCCTGGTGCTCAGGTGACACCTGTGTCTTTGCCATCTGACTGCTTTTCTATCCTTCGAAATCTGTGGGTTTAGTTTAAAGCTAGCAGCCTGAAATCCTAATGAAAAATAATTCAAGCATGAATGACCTCTAAATTGCAATTTTTATTGGACTTTCAAGCTTGCACAAAAACACCTGCCTGCGTTTTTCCATCAAGCACAGCTTTGCTTGTACGCAGGTGTCTGTCAAGATAGCTTGGCTAATTATTTTGACACCTGTAGAAAGGAACAAATCCCTCTAACACCCACTGTCTGCCAGTCAATGAATAATGGAACTGTATCATTAAGTACTATACACAACTGAGAACTTGTAGGCTACATAGTTATTTTTGCTTGTCCTGCAATACATAACACTGCTTACCCGAAAAAGGAAGTTTTAATCAAGCCTTTTTTAAAAGTTAAAAGATTTTTTTTCTTTTTTTTTCCAAAAATTATTTTTCTAAGCCTCACCCTGCTCTTCCTCTGATTGTGGATGTTTCCTTCTTGTCAAAATGCTTGAGTTTCCTTGAACAGTTAACAATTGGAGACTTCTTGCTCACTGAGATTACCGCCAACCACTTGCCAAGTTATTTGGATTAAGATCGTATTAAAGTGAACTAATGGCAAGGCAATAGTATGGCCGCACAACTGGAGTAAATTTACTCCCAGAAACAAAGTATCTAGTGATTAAGCAGGATAATTATTACCATTGTCCTTGATTCTGAAAAATACCATGAAACCATTAAATTTATAAGTAATCTGTAAAAGCTGAAGAAAAAAAAATACGCCAATATACACATATATAACTATATGCAGGCTGGGCTATATTAACCACTAGGCACTTCATGTCCAAAGCCTAGGGTGCCTCCTTATGGGGAGCACTCCTTTAACCTGTAGAGGACCCTCGCCCTACATGTACGGCGCTGGTGGACGTGACTTGGGGACCAGCGTCATACATGTACAGTGGGCTGATAGGACGGGTGCAGGAGCTGCGCCCGCCCAGTCAGCGGTATGGACCCGGCAGTCACTGACAGCCAGGCCCCTGCTGCATACATCGGTGAAAACACAGATGCCGGCGTATTAACCACTTGTTTGCCACGGTCAAAGCTGAGGGTTCGCGGAGGGTACGAGTGCCCTCCGCATCTCCATCGGGTCTCCGCGCTGCAGTGGTGGGGACATGATGTCAGAGAAGCACTGGGGCTTGCCTTCTACAGAAGCCTGTCAGATCCAGCCCTTAGGCAGTGTCTCGCAGGCTGTCAGAATAAAAGCTGACAGCCAGTGCATTACAATACAGGTTGAATTGTAATGCATTGCAGAGGGGATCAGACCCCAGAAGTAGAATTCCCAGAGTGGGACAAAAAATAAAATAAAAAAGTCCCAAAATTGTGAAAAAAATACATATTGAGTATTGCCGGATTCGTAACGACTGGCTATATAAAAATATCACATGATCCACCCCCTCACCTGAACGGCGTAGAAAAAATGAAAACTGTGCTGAAACAATAATTTTTTGACGCCTTACATCACAAAAAGTGCAATACCAAGCTTCAGTGATGGCCAGTTTGCAGTGTTCGCCAACGAACACATGAGGGCTGCCATCTTAACTCACAAGTCCGGCGATGCACAGGTAATCCCTTACCTGTGCCTGCGCCGCGAGCCGGTCTGAAACAAATGCGGTCACCGAGAGCAGGCAGTTCCGAGAACAGCTGCCGGGGGCCTTCATCTCGGAACTGCCTGCTCCCGGTGACCGCATTTGTTTCAGACCGGCTCCCGACGCAGGCACAGGTAAGGGCTTACCTGTGCATCATAGTAACATAGTACATAAGGCCGAAAAAAGACATTTGTCCATCCAGTTTGGCCTGTTATCCTGCAAGTTGATCCAGAGGAAGGCAAAAAACCCTGTGAGGTAGAAGCCAATTTTCTCCACTTTAGGGGAATAAAAAATTCCTTCCCGACTCCAATCATGCAATCAGAATAACTCCCTGGATCAACGACCCCTCTCTAGTAGCTATAGCCTGTAATATTATTAAGCTCCAGAAATACGTCCAGGCCCCTCTTGAATTCCTTTATTGTACTCACCATCACCACCTCCTCAGGCAGAGAGTTCCATAGTCTCACTGCTCTTACCGTAAAGAATCCTCTTCTATGTTTGTGTACAAACCTTCTTTCCTCCAGACGCAGAGGATGTCCCCTCGTCACAGTCCTGGGGATAAATAGCTGATGGGATAGATCTCTGTACTGACCCCTGATATATTTATACATATTAATTAGATCTCCCTTCAGTCGTCTTTTTTCTAAAGTGAATAACCCTAATTTTGATAATCTTTCAGGGTACTGTAGTTGCCCCATTCCAGTTATTACTTTAGTTGCCCTCCTCTGAACCCTCTCCAGCTCTTCTATGTCTGCCTTGTTTACAGGAGCCCAGAACTGTACACAGTACTCCATGTGTGGTCTGACTAGCGATTTGTAAAGTGGTAGGACTATGTTCATATCACGGGAATCTATGCCCCTTCTGATGCAACCCATTATCTTGTTGGCCTTGGCAGCAGCTGCCTGACACTGGTTTTTGCTGCTTAGTTTGCTGTTTATTAAAATTCCTAGATCCTTTTCCATGTCGGTGTTACCGAGTGTTTTACCATTTAGTATGTACGGGTGACTTGCATTTTTCCTTCCCATGTGCATAACTTTACATTTATCAGTGTTAAACCTCATCTGCCACTTATCTGCCCAAGCCTCCAATCTATCCAGATCCCTCTGTAGTAGTATACTGTCCTCATCATTGTAAATTACTTTACACAGTTTAGTGTCATCTGCGAAAATTGATACTTTACTATGCAAGCCTTCTACAAGATCATTAATAAATATATTGAAGAGAATAGGGCCCAATACTGACCCCTGAGGTACTCCACTAGTGACAGTGACCCAATCTGAGTGTGTACCGTTAATAACCACCCTCTGTTTTCTATCACTCAGCCAGTTACTTACCCACATACAGATGTTTTCTCCCAGTCCGAGCATTCTCATTTTATATACTAACCTTTTATGTGGTACAGTGTCAAATGCTTTGGAGAAGTCCAGATATACAACATCCATTGATTCGCCGCTGTCAAGTCTAGAACTTACCTCCTCATAGAAACTGATTAAATTAGTCTGACATGACCGATCCCTCACGAAGCCATGCTGATATGGCGTTATTTGCTTATTTCCGTTGAGATGCTCTAATATAGCATCTCTCAGAAAACCTTCAAACAGTTTACCCACAACAGATGTTAAACTTACCGGCCTATAGTTTCCAGGCTCTGTTTTTGGCCCCTTTTTGAATATTGGCACCACATATGCCACGCGCCAATCCTGTGGGACATTCCCTGTCAGTATAGAGTCTGCAAATATCAGAAATAAGGGTCTGGCTATGACATTACTTAATTCCTTTAGGATACGGGGGTGTATGTCATCCGGTCCTGGCGATTTGTCTATTTTAATCTTTTTAGGTCGCTGATGTACTTCTTCCTGGGTCAGACAGGACACTTTTAATGGGGAATTTATTTTTGCATTCTGCATGTCATCTGACAATTTATTTTCCTCAGTGAATACATTGGAGAAAAAAATATTTAACAGCTTCGGTTTCTCCTCGTCGCTCTCTGCGACTCCCCCCTCATTACTCTTTAAAGGGCCAACACCTTCAGATTTATACTTTTTAATATTTATATAATTGAAGAACATTTTAGGGTTAGTTTTACTCTCTTTGGCAATTAATCTCTCGGTCTCTAGTTTGGCCGCTTTTATTTGTTTTTTACATGTTCTATTTTTTTCCTTATAGTTTTTCAGTGCTTCCGTGCTACCCTCCTGTTTTAGTGTTTTATATGCTTTCTTTTTGTCATTTATTGCTTTCTTTACAGTTCTATTTATCCACATTGGTTTCTTTTTGTTCCTTAACCTTTTATTACCATACGGAATGTACCTCTCACAATGAGATTTTAGGATGTTTTTAAAGATATCCCATTTTGTGTCTGTATTTGTGAGGACTTTGTCCCAGTTAGTTTGGCCTATGGCCTCTTAGTTGGCTAAATTTAGCTTTTTTGAAGTTTGGTATTTTTGTTCCTCCCTGTAGAAACGCTCTTTTGAATGATAATTGGAAGGTTATTACTTTATGGTCACTATTTCCCAGGTGTCCCCCAACCTGCACGTCTGTTGTTCTGTCAGGTCTATTGGTTAATACTAAGTCCAGTATGGCCGTCCCTCTAGTCGGGTCCTGAACCAGTTGGGAGAGGTAATTGTCTTTGGTTATTGCCAAGAACCTGTTTCCCTTATGAGATATAAAAGTTTCAGTTTCCCAGTCTATATCTGGGTAGTTGAAGTCCCCCATAATAACCACCTCATTATGATTTGCCACCTCGTCTATCTCGTTTAGTAGTAGATTTTCTGTGGACTCTGGTATATTAGGTGGTTTATAGTAAACTCCGATTAGTAATTTATTGTTGTTTTTAGCTCCATGTATCTCTACCCACAGTGACTCCACATGTTC
Organism: Bufo bufo; assembly: GCF_905171765.1. NCBI lineage: Eukaryota > Metazoa > Chordata > Amphibia > Anura > Bufonidae > Bufo > Bufo bufo. The sequence goes on from NC_053390.1 coordinate 411,839,063, forward strand.
ATGTCCCTCACTTATATCTTCTCGGACTGTGGGCTTTAGACAGGACTTTATATAAAGGCAGACCCCTCCCCCTCTCCGGTTTTGACGATCCTTTCTAAACAGACTGTTATCTTGTCCATTAACTGCCCAGTCATAGCTATCATCCAGCCATGTCTCAGTTATTCCCACTATGTCATAGTCCTCCTCACACATCACTAATTCCAGTTCACCAGTTTTATTAGTCAGGCTTCTGGCATTAGTATACATACATTTGAGAGGTTTATGTATATTTTTTACCCTACACCTTTCCTTCTGAACTGTTCTAGTCCCTCCTTCCATTCCTCCCCCATTCTTATTACCTTGCCCCCGGTCTCTATCTGCACTATCTTCCCCTCCTATAACGTAATTACCCTCCCCCCCAGTCCCTAGTTTAAACACTCCTCCAACCTTCTAGCCATCTTTCTCCCCAGCACAGCTGCCCCTTCCCCATTGAGGTGCAGCCCGTCCCTACAATAGAGCCTGTAGCCGATAGAAAAATCGGCCCAGTTCTCCAGGAACCCAAACCCCTCCTTCCTACACCAGTTCTTGAGCCACTTGTTAATCTCCCTAATCTCCCATTGCCTTTCTTGTGTGGCTCGTGGTACAGGCAGTATTTCAGAAAATTTCAGCTTTTGACCTAAATCCCTGAAATCATTTTTAAGGACTCTCCACCTACCTCTAACTTTGTCATTGGTTCTGATATGGACCATGACCGCTGGATCGTCTCCAGCCCCTCCCAGTAATCTGTCAACCCGATCCGCGATGTGTCGAACTCTAGCGCCAGGAAGACAGCACACTGTTCGGCGATCACGGTCTTTGTGACAGATTTCCCTATCTGTTCCCCTAATAATGGAGTCTCCCACTACCAGCACCTGTCTGGCCTGCCCTGCTCTCCTGGTTCCCTGCTTACTGGAGCTGACATTCCCCTGACTGGCAGAGGAAGTGTCTGGCTGCAGCAGTGCCGTCCCCGGACTGACATCCCCCTCATCTGCCAAACGTGCAAACTTGTTGGGGTGTGTCAGATCAGGGCTAGCCTCCCTGGCACTCTTCCCTCTACCCTGCTTTCTAACTTTTACCCAGCTAGCTACCTCACTTTCCTCAGCCTCCTCTCTGTCACCCTCCCCCTCATCTACCCCAAAGAGTGCTTGCTCGGTGAGAAGCAAACTCTTTTGCAAATTATCAATGCCTCTCAGTGTTGCAACTTGCCCATTTAGAGACTCGATCTGCGATTCCAAATGGGTAATTTGCTCACATCTAGAACAAAGATATACACCCTTGAACTCCTGTTCCAGGACTGCATACATCATGCAAGATGTGCACTGGACTGCGTTGTAAATTGTGCAACACATACTAAATAAGGATTACAACAGTAAAAAAGTAAAACAGTATAAATGATTTAGATTTAGACCCTGTCTGCTGTAGTCGAAGGACCACGTAAAATTAAGCCAACAACACACAAGGAAATTATATCCAACCTTAGTTTCCAAACTCCTTTTCTAGAACTCCTTGTTTGTTCGTTGGCGAACACTGCAAACTGGCCATCACTGCCAAGCTTATGCCCCCCAAAATAGTACCAATCAAACCGTCACCTCATCCCCCCAAAAATGAGCCCCTAAATAAAACAATCTGGCAAAAAAATTTAAAAAAAAACTATGGCTCTCAGAATATGGAGACACTAAAACATGATAATTTTTTTTTGTTTCAAAAAATTTTATTGTGTAAAACTTAAATAAAAAAGTATACATATTAGGCTACTTTCACACTAGCGTTCTGCTGTCCGCTCGTGAGCTCCGTTTGAAGGGGCTCACGAGCGGAGCAGAACGCTTCCGTCCAGCCCTGATGCAGTCTGAATGGATGCGGATCCGCTCAGACTGCATCAGTCTGGCGGCGTTCAGCCTCTGCTCGCCTCCGCACGGCCAGGCGGACAGCTGAACGCTGCTTGCAGCGTTCGGGTGTCCGCCTGGCCGTGCGGAGGCGAGCGGATCCGTCCAGACTTACAATGTAAGTCAATGGGAACGGATCCGCTTGAAGATGACACCATATGGCTCAATCTTCAAGCGGATCCGTCCCCCATTGACTTTACATTGAAAGTCTGAACGGATCCGCTCAGGCTACTTTCGCACTTAGAAATTTTTCTAAGTTATTAATGCAGACGGATCCGTACTGAACGGAGCCTCCGTCTGCATTAATATGATCGGATCCGTTCAGAACGGATCCGATCAAGCGCAAGTGTGAAAGTAGCCTTAGCTATTGCTGCGTCAGTAACGACCTACTGTATAAAAAATATCACATACTCTAACCCCTCTGAACACCGTAAAAATAAAAAAATAACTGTCAAAGAAGCCATTTTTTGTCACCTTACATCACAAAAAGTGTAATACCAAGCGATCAAAAAGTCATACGCACCCCAAAATAGTACCAATCAAACAGTCATCTCATCCCGCAAAAAATGATACCATACCTAAGACAGTCGCCCAAAAAAAAAAAAAAAAATGGCTTTCAGAATATGGAGTCACATGATGACGTAGACACAGTACGTCACGCTCTCCACCCTCCCCGCGGCTCGGCTACCCCGCTATCCTGATCCTTTTGGCGTCTCCGTGGCTGTTCCTGCCTCTATGGATTCTATGGACGTGGGGTGTGTGTTGCTCCCCTAGCCCCTGACTCCGCTTGCACTTCATCGGTGTTCGTGTCTCCAGCTTCGCTCGATCCTCCTGCCTTCCCCACTGCACCTCTGTGACTTACCTTGCTGGGATCATCTGGACTGAAGGGCTGTTGGATGGCACCTTGGAGCTTTGCCTTGTTCTCCCTCGTGGTTCTGAGACTTCGTTTTCATCTGCTTCTTGGCTGGCGGGGCGAAGCATAGTCGGCTGGTCCCCAATGCACCTGGGACCTCTGTTTTTTTTTTTACTGCCGGTGCACCTCCTGATTCTCCAGCCCTGGTCATTGATAGCGCTTTTCCTCCTCTGGGTGGGCCTGTTCCATCTCTCGTGCTTTGACCCTGGGGGCAGGGGTTGTTTGCGGTGGCCATAGGAGTTTGGTTGGCCGCTTCGCCTGGTTTGCATACTAGGCTCTTCTGTAACAGCCTCCAACCCCTCTCTCAGCGAATCCTGGGATCGAGGGGTCTCCCTCTGGATGCTCAGGTGGGACCTCTGTGGACACTTGGATCGCCAGGGAGCGGAAAAGCTGATGAGATCGTTCCTTTTTGCCCCCTCTGCCTCCCCTATGTCCTTTCCCTCCTATGTTCCTGTATTCCCTCCTAGTATATTAGAGCATACCTAACCTATATCCTATATGGCTTATTGTTGAAAGAGAAAAGAGAGGTGGATATAAATGTAAAATAAAATACAAATATAAAAGGAACAAAGCACAAAAAAAAAATTAGGAAATAAAAAGGGGGAGAGGAACATAAAGCAAAGGGGAAGAAAAAAAAAGAGAAGCAGGGAAATAGAAGGAAGAAAAGGGAAAGGAAAAAGAGAAACAGGAACGGGGAATGGCTCCAAAAGCTAGTAGGCGCTCGGCAGACCTCTCCGGTCAGAAACTGGGCACAAAAACCTTTGAAGCGACAAAAATAGATCAGTTCCTGAGGTCTCCAAGGGTTAATACGAGGGGTGGACAAAAGGACATTGGCACCAAAAAAAAATGATAATTCTGAGGTGACTGAAATAGAACCACAAAAAGTCTCTGGACACTCTCAAGAGGAAGAGGGTACAGAGGGAGAAGATATGCCTAGTGTCAATTCCTCTCCGCTAAAAGAAATATTGCTAGCGTTCAAACAAAAGGGGGATTTAATACAGGGCATTACAACCCAACTCGGGTCTATCCAAGTTGATGTGGGATTAATCAGAGATGATTTGTCAAAAATCCGAGACAGAGTTAACAATGTGGAGAGCTCTATGGCTCTGATACAGAATGAATCCCAAAAAACAAACTCTGAAATATCCACACTGAAGATAGTTTAACCTTCTGAAGAAAAAGGTGGCGGATTTTGAGGATAGATCACGAAGATACAACGTGAGAATAATGGGGGTTCCAGAGGGCGTCGAAGATAAGAATCCTACTCAATTTATACAGATGTTAATCCTTGAGAATTTTGGGAGGGATTCGTTTTCCCCATTGTTTATGATAGAAAGAGCTCATCGGGCCCCAGGTCGTAAACCAATCCCTGGGAGACAACCCCGGACATTCCTTGTTAAGTTCCTGGCTATAAGGGACAGAGATATGTTACTGAGAAAGGCGAGGGAATGCTCACCGGTCGTATACAATGGAAATAGATTGGAAAAGAGACGCACATTTATGATGGTAAAAAAGAAGCTAAGAGAAAGGGATATTAAATACTCCCTTATGTTCCCAGCAAGACTTCGGATTATTTTTAACGATACAACCCTATTTTTTGATACTCTGGACAAAGCTGTGGACTGGCTCGAACGAAATTATATGTGACTTAATTGTTTTAGGATTTGTTGGGAACAATAATTGCTAGAGGGGGTTTATACCCTCAATCCTTTTTTCCGCTACTTAGTGGGGAGGTGCCGAGTAGGGGGGAGTGTGGGAGGGATGGTCATAGGAGAGAAATCTGCTACAATATGTGGTGGATTACCTGTATGGGGGGCAGGGTTTGGTGGGCTGTGGTGCGTCTTTTTTTTTATTTATTTATTTATTTATTTTAATTCTCTACACTTAACCGCTTCCTATAATGTCTATTAGAATTCTTGCCTGGAACGTATGGGGTCTGGGGAATAGAAGAAAGAGACAAGCCGTTTTTGATCTGACACGGATTCATCTCCCAGCAATAGTATGTTTGTTGGAAACGCATCTCACTGGGGAGACCTCCAGGGCGGTCGACAGGGGATGGGCTGCGCACACGTATCATTCTACTCTTTCTAGTTATTCTAGGGGTGTTACCGTTTTTATACATAGAGGGATTGATTTTGTGTGCGAGGCATCCTCAGTCGACCAGCAGGGGAGATTTGTCTTTCTATATTGTAAGTTGATGGGGAAGATATGCATTTTGGCCTTTGTCTACAGTCGTGGCCAAATGTTTTGAGAATGACAAAAATATTGGAAATTGGAAAAGTTGCTGCTTAAGTTTTTATAATAGCAATTTGCATATACTCCAGAATGTTATGAAGAGTGATCAGATGAATTGCATAGTCCTTCTTTGCCATGAAAATTAACTTAATCTCAAAAAAAACTTTCCACTGCATTTCATTGCTGTCATTAAAGGACCTGCTGAGATCATTTCAGTAATCGTCTTGTTAACTCAGGTGAGAATGTTGACGAGCACAAGGCTGGAGATCAGGATGGATGGATGTCAGGCTGATTAGGTTAAAATGGCAGACTTGACCTGTTAAAAGGAGGGTGATGCTTGAAATCATTGTTATTTCATTGTTAACCATGGTGACCTGCAAAGAAACGCGTGCAGCCATCATTGCGTTGCATAAAAATGGCTTTACAGGCAAGGATATTGTGGCTACTAAGATTGCACCTCAATCAACAATTTATAGGATCATCAAGAACTTCAAGGAAAGAGGTTCAATTCTTGTTAAGAAGGCTTCAGGGCGTCCAAGAAAGTCCAGCAAGCGCCAGGATCATCTCCTAAAGAGGATTCAGCCGCGCAGAGCTTGCTCAGGAATGGCAGCAGGCAGGTGTGAGCGCATCTGCACGCACAGTGAGGCGAAGACTTTTGGAAGATGGCCTGGTATCAAGAAGGGCAGCAAAGAAGCCACTTCTCTCCAAAAAAAACATCAGGGACAGATTGATCTTCTGCAGAAAGTATGGTGAATGGACTGCTGAGGACTGGGGCAAAGTCATATTCTCCGATGAAGCCTCTTTCCGATTGTTTGGGGCATCTGGAAAAAGGCTTGTCCGGAGAAGAAAAGGTGAGGCTACCACCAGTCCTGTGTCATGCCATAAGTAAAGCATCCTGAGACCATTCATGTGTGGGGTTGCTTCTCATCCAAGGGAGTGGGCTCACTCACAATTTTGCCCCAAAACACAGCCATGAATAAAGAATGGTACCAAAACACCCTCCAACAGCAACTAAGTGGCTCGGGGACTAAAACGTTGACATTTTGGGTCCATGGCCTGGAAACTCCCCAGATCTTAATCCCATTGAGACCTTGTGGTCAATCCTCAAGAGGCGGGTGGAAAAACCAAAACCCACTAATTCTGACAAACTCCAAGAAGTGATTATGAAAGAATGGGTTGCTATCAGTCAGGAATTGGCCCAGAAGTTGATTGAGAGCATGCCCAGTCGGATTGCAGAGGTCCTGAAAAAGAAGGGCCAACACTGCAAATACTCACTCTTTGCATAAATGTCATGTAATTGTCGATAAAAGCCTTTGAAACGTATGAAGTGCGTGTAATTATATTTCACTACATCATAGAAACAACGGAAACAAAGATCTAAAAGCAGTTTAGCAGCAAACTTTGTAAAAACTAATATCTGTGTCATTCTCAAAACTTTTGTTCACAACTGTATATTCCACTGCCATTCTCTTTCTCGGTCCTCAACTCTCTGCTATCATTCATGGATAAACGGCCAGAGTGCCCAACATTGATTATTAGCGATTTTAATTGTGTTATTGATCCTGTATTGGATAGGGTGTCTACGGGTGTCAAGGGTGATAATCCTGTTCAGGGGTCTCCCTTGGCACGGTTTTGTTCTGAGGCTGGGTTTGAGGATGTCTGGGGATATCTAGGTCAGGGGAAAAGGGCCTTTTCATGCATCAGTAAAGCAGGTAAATCTATGTCCAGAATAGACCTTGCCTTGATAAATAGAAAATATGTAAGACTTGTAAACCGAATGAAATATGAAACAAGGTCACTCTCGGACCATCTGCCGTTACTCCTTGAACTTTGCTTGACCCAGGAGAGACGCTTACAGAGACCCCCATTCAGATTAAACCCCTATTGGCTATCAGTAATAAAGAAACACGATACAGTTCAAAATGAAATTAATTGATTCTGGGAAAATAATTATGGCTCAGCAAAAATCCAGGTGGTATGGGACACTTTTAAGGCCTATATGAGGGGAATAATGGTCAGTAATATTGCGAACCTCAGAAAGGAGTACGGGGAAAAACAGAAAAACTTAGAAGAACTAGCATCCTTAGCTACACAATCCTTCTACACAAATAAGACGGAGGAGAATAGGGAAAATATGCAAAAGACCACACAAGCATATTCAAACTTTTTGCTGGACAAGGCCCAACAAAGCTTATTTTTTAAAGGGCAAAAATATTTTACAGAGTCAGGGCGACCTGGAAAACTTCTATCTAGAGTGATCTCGAGTCAAGCCTCCAAAAAATATATAGATAATGTCCGACTGGCCAATGGTAGGACGGTTAGTGGACAAGGTCCTGTAGAGAAAGCTTTCTTGGACTATTTTCTAGATCTTTATAAAGCTGAACCTAAGATTACAGATGAAATGATGGATTCTTATCTCGATGGCATTGCTCTTCCAACTATTACTGAGGCTCAAAAGAAAGCACTTGAGGTAGAGTTTTCGATTCAGGAACTTGAGGGGGCAATTAAATTATGCTCGGACAATTCTACCCCCGGTTCAGATGGACTCCCATATGAATTCTATAGTAAATACAAGGAGTTTATCCTCCCTAGACTGTTAGGGGTCTTTACTGAATCGGTGGAGGATGGGAAATTGCCAGACTCAATGATGGAAGCTGTAATAATATTAATTCCAAAAGAAGGTAAGGATCCCTCAGAGTTGGAATCATACAGACCGATTTCACTGCCTAATGCAGATGTAAAGCTCCTCGCAAGGATTTTGGCCACAAGACTTATTTCCTCCATTAGTCAGAAGAAGAAAGGAGAAAGACCCCGGATGTACCAGACACGGTTGAGGGACAGTGCCTACTCAGTATAGATGTACTGGGACATCCGAAAAGGAAATAACTCGGTACAAGCTCCGAGTGCAATGGTAGAAGACGAGAGAAAAGAAGCTCAAAGTACCAAAAATAATAATAATAGCAAAGTTAATATTTTATTGAATCAAGAACATGCGTTGGGGTAGCGCCATCCTGGTTCTCTGTGTCCACATTAGGTCCATCTTGAGGTGAGTGTTTGATCATTGGTTCCCTCCCACGGCTCTTGTGCCGCCGATGCTGAGACCCCTCACTTGGCGCTATTATTATTCTGCTGGCCCTATATTATTCTCATATTGTACCCTGGTCAGCACATTATGCACCACTGCCGTGGTTGGCTCTCTCATTGATCCTTACCTCACCTCATATTATTATTTACATATTTTCTGTACGTGGTTCATGAGCTGGTCACTGTACCGTATGCACCATCATGATTTCACTATCATTATTTATATGTTTATGTATCTTGTGACCTTGTGGTCATCCAGGGTGGCGCTTGTTCTCTCCTTCCCTGCTCCCCCTCCCCTGTATGTGGCATCAATTGTATATGTGTCTTTTTATCATGTTCTTGATTCAATAAAATATTAACTTTGCTATTATTATTATTTTTGGTACTTTGAGCTTATTTCCTCCATTGTCCACCCAGATCAGAATGGCTTCATTCAAAATAAGGGCACGCACCATAATCTGCATCGGCTCTTTGCCAATATACAAGCCTCCGGGGGGACTACCCGCTCCATCCTGTCACTGGATGCCTCTAAGGCCTTTGACAGGGTGGAGTGGCGCTTCCTCTGGAGGGTTCTGATGAGGATGGCCTTTGGGGAAAGATTTATAAACATCCTTAAATTACTGTATAGATCTCCCACGGCGAAACTGAGTCTCAATGGTATCTTGACCACTAGCTTTGATTTAAATAGAGGTACGCGGCAGGGTTGCCCACTATCCCCATTGCTATTCGATATTTACATTGAGCCCCTAGCTCTGGCCATTAGACAGGATGATCAGATTAAAGGATTTGGAACAATAGGAGCGCAAGACCGTATCTCCTTATATGCGGATGATGTTCTTTTTTTTATAGACCATACGGAAACAACTCTTCCCAGAACTATTCAAATGGTTAAATCTTTTGGTGAGGTGTCAGGTCTTCTTATAAACTGGTCCAAGACCAGTTTGATGTTAATAGACCCGTTACCTCAGAAGGAGGCTCTTGTGACTCAGTTGGAGATCATTGACACTTTTCAATACCTGGGCTTGATTATATCGCCCAAGGTTGAAAATTTTGTCCAACTTAATCTGATCCCCCTAATAACAAAAACTAGAGCAAAAATAGGGATATGGTTGAGACTTCCCCTATCCAGAGCGGACCGAGTTTCATTGGTTAAAATGGTGATACTACCACAATTTTTGTATGTGCTTAGGAATACACCTACCTGGATAGAAGATAAGTATTTTAAACTCATGGAAAGAATAATTAATGATTTAGTGTGGGGAAGAAAACGAGTTCGGTTAAAACTGGAACATTTATATAAACCATTGGAACATGGGGGTCTAAATCTCCCCTATCTCAAAGGGTATTTTATTGCTGCCCAGCTACTGATGTGTTATGAATCAAAAAATAGTGCTCTTCTAGGGAGCTTAGTAGGGAGTTATGCCCATAATAATATATTTACCCTTTTGGAATCTGGGCTACTGAGTAGCCTAGAGCGGGGTTACAGAGAGATTAAAAAACTACTTTTGAAAGTGTGGGCCACTACTAGAACATGGTTGAAGATAAAGTGTTCACTTACATTCACGCCTCTTTGGCATAATGTACACTTGCAGATGTTAGATGGTATTGCAGCGGACACATTTTGGCAAAAGAACAGGATTTTTTATATTTCACAAGTAGTTAAGGATAGAGAGATTAAGTCATTCACAGAGTTATCACATAATGTAGAAAACCTTTCATGGTTTAGGTACTTTCAGCTGCGTTCAGCATTATTTAGTCTGGACGATAAATCAGTGCTGGATATAGATAGTTCATCTTTTTTAAATGATTGGATAGGGAGGACACCTTTTAAGAATGAAGATTTCAAATATATATAAACTATTAGTTAAGGCACGGTTTTGTGATACACAGTCACCAGGACAAAGAGCCTGGGAGTTGGATTGTCCGAATATACAATTAGAAGGATGGGGGAATATCTTTGCGAATCTAGGTTCACTATCCCAGAACTTTAACCATGTTCTAGTACATTTTAATATCTGCCATAGATCATATGTCACCCCTACATGGCTAAATAAATGTGGGCTAAGAGATTCATCCAAGTGCCCTAGATGCGACACCTCAGGTGCGGACTACCTCCATATGATCTGGACCTGCCCAGAGCTCATAAAATACTGGAATAGTATTAATAACTTTCTTATTTATAAACTTAAAATACGAATACCTTTTGAACCACAAGTGTTCCTGCTTAATGAGTTTTCCACAATAAGCACCCACAAGTATCAAAAGATTCTCTTAGGCAGGATACTGCTGTTAGCTAGAATTTTGGTTAGTCGGACCTGGTTTGCTCGGCACAGTCCAGAATTAAATACATGGATAAATTTAGTTAACAAGGTAAAAAACTACGAGCAAATTGTGTATAGGCAGAGATATGTGGATGAGAAGTGGAGTAAGATATGGGGCGGCTGGAAGATCTGATTGATTGTAATAATTTATAATTATTATTATTATTGTTTTTGGGTTTTTTCTCCCCCCCCCGGTCTCTGCCCCCTTTTCTTTGGGGGGAGAGGGCCAGGGGGGGAGAGGAGGGCGGACGCATCACAGCTTTAGGTTCAGGTTCAGGGTGGGGGGGAGGGGGGTTGGTCTGGGGGTAATAGGGACATGGGGAAAACATATTGAATATGTGGAGTGCTTACTTAAATTTCTTGTTCGTTGTAATATGTTTTGATATATTAATAAAGATAATTAAATTAAAAAAAACAAAAGAATATGGAGACACAAAAAAATTTTTTTTTTCAATAATGCTTTATTATGTAAAACTGAAACAAACAACCCAATTTTTCATATTTGGTATTGTCGCATCCATAACAACCTGCTCTATAAAAATAGCACATGGGCTAACCTGTCAGATGAACAATGTAAATAACAAAAAATAAAAACTGTCCCAAAATAGCTATTTTTTTGTTAACTTGCCTCAAAAAAAAGTGTAATATAGAGCAACCAAAAATCATATGTACCCTAAAATAGTACCAACAAAACTGCCACCTTATCCCATAGTTTCCAAAATGTGGTCACTTTTTTTGAGTTTCTACTCAAGGGGTGCATCAGGGGGTCTTCAAATGTAACATATAAAAACAACTTAAAATTATCCCAGTGAGGTCTTCCTCCAAAAACCACATGGCGCTTCTTTCTTCTGCGCCCTGCTGTGCGCCCGTACAGCAGTTTATGATCACACATGGGGTATTTCTGTGAACTACAGAATCGGGGTACTAAATATTAAGTTTTGTTAACCCTTTTGCTTTGTTACTGGAAAAAAATTGATTTAAATTGAAAATCTGCCAACAAAATTGAAATTTCATCTACATTTTCCTTTAATTCTTGTGGAACACCTAAAGGGTTAACAAAGTTTGTAAAATCATCAAATTTGAATACCTTGAGGGTGTAGTTTCTAAAATGGGGTCATTTATGGGTGGTTTCTATTATGTAAGCCCCACAAAGTGACTTCAGACCTGAATTAGTCCTTAAAGGGTTTCTATCATCAGAAATTCTGTTATGTAGCTGACTGACATTAGCGATGTGCTAATGTCAGCAGTACATAACAGTGTGCTTTATACTTTTGTCCCTGCCGCCGTTCTCCTAAAAAAAACACACTTGTAAAATATGCTAATGAGCCTCTAGGTGCTATGAAGGGCGTTGATTCAGCACCCAGAGGCTCGGTCTACTAACCATTTATCCCGCCCATGTCCTCCATTTAGCCCGCCCCGCTCCTATTGAGTGACATCCGAGTTAGCTGGATCACTGAGGAAATTCCGTGCCTGCGCTGTCCACTTCTGTATTCGCCATAGGCGCAGTGAGTCGGCCCAGGCTGTGAGTCGCCTGTGCCGAATACAGAAGTGGACAGCGCAGGCGCGGGATTTCTTCAGCGATCCAGCTAACTCGGATGTCACTCAAGAGGAGCGGGGCGGGCTAAACGGAGGACCTGGGTGGGATAAATGGTTAGTAGACCGAGCCTCTAGGTGCTGAATCAACGCCCTCATAGCACCTAGAGGCTCATTAGCATATTTTAAAAGTGTGTTTTTAAGGAGAACGGCTGCAGGGACAAATGTAAAAAACACACTGTTATGTAGTGCTGACATTAGTCAGCTATAGAACGTTATTTCTGATGATAGAAACCGTTTAAAAAGTGGGTTTTGGAAATTTTCTGAACATTTTCTAGATTTGCTTCTAACCTAACGTCCCCAAAAAATAAAATGGCATTCACAAAATGATCCAAACATAAAGTAGACATATTGGAAATGTAAAGTAATAACTATTATATGAGGTATCACTATCTGTTTTAAAAGTAGAGAAAAAGAAATTTGGAAAGTTGCGAATTTTTCAATTTTTTTTTGTAATTTTTTTTATTTTTTTATAAAAATGAAAAATATTGATTGAAATTTACCACTATCATGAAGTACAATGTGTCACGAGAAAACAATCTCAGAATGGCTTGGATAAGTAAAAGCGTTCCAAAGTTTTACCACATAAAGTTACAAGTCAAATTTCCAAAAAACGGCCTGGTCCTTAAGGTGAAAAATGGCAGGGTCCTGAAGGGGTTAACCAGAAGAAAAATAAATAAGTATTTGTAACGGATCCGCTTCCGTTAATGGACCCTTCCTAGCTTGCGCCGAGGACCACAAGCACCGCACTGGACACCACAAGCACCGCAGACTCCACAACCGCCGTAGCTTAACTGGAGCCGCGCCGTCTTCCTTCCACCCTGAATGAACCTCCAGCATTCAGGACCGTGTGGGAAAGATCTCTCCTCCAGGGAATATGCAGAGCATAGCAATCCCCAGCGTGACACAGCAATTCCCTCCAATAACGGGACGAGGCTGCGTTTTGAAGGGTTAAAACAGGAACTGAACATGAACTCTTTATTGAGGGCTACCCGCCCGTAGTTATGCAGGTCCCCACAATGCATCATGGTTTCCTCCTCTCTGCCCTAGAGACACCCGAAGACAATTCAATTATCTCCTAGGACAAAGGGAGACCACCAATACACATGTGGGAACAATAGGAGAGGAATCACCACCCGAATACACAAAATCCTCTCTTCTGTCTGTGATATATTTATGGATTAACATAACCATCACAGACAGTAAAAATACAGTTTTTAAGCATACACTGTAACTTTAAAACCATACATTCCATCTCCATAAAAATTACATATTTAAACTCTGCATACATCAAACATAAACACTTCCAAAAATCACACAAATCCCTCCAGCGGATCAAAAGTTTTGTGGAAGTCCTTTATGACCGACCGCAAGCACAACTTCCTGCCCAAAACAGTTCCATAGATTTGGGCTGTGCGGTCGGTCAATTCCATGCAGAAAAATGACTAAGTCCCATCTTCGAACGGGACTTAGTCTCTGGAGCTGAAAGTTCAGTATGGCAGAAGGTAAGGGTCAGCGGCGTTCGTGTATCCGCGCATCCGATTCCAGCTCCACAGAATCCCCAGCATACACCGCTGACTGCGTTCGGTCCCACCAACAGTCCAGACATGCGGCACA